>NW_027488366.1:20303030-20606060 GCF_051014445.1 Colletes latitarsis | reverse complement strand
CAGTCAATAAAAGCTGGTTCCGATTAGAGTTTTAGAGGATAACGCTGGTTATGTCTGGGTTAGTTCTGGTATTTGCAATCATCTGGCTCATGCTTTCGCGTTTTTCTCATATGTGTTGGCCAGATCCTGGGTTTTTTCTGGTTTGGATTCCGTAGTAATGAGGTGCCACACCGAAACAGTCAATTAAACCTGGTTGCGAATAATATTTTAGAGGATAACGCCGGTTATGTCTCGGTTAGGGCTGGGATTTGCCCTCATCTGTCTCGTACCAATCGCATTTCTCGCATACTTGTTGGCCAGATCCTGGGCTTTTTCTGGTTCGGATCACATAGTAATGTGGTACCACACTGAGACAGTCAATAAAAGTTGGTCCCGATTAGTATTTTAGAGGATAACGCTGGTTATGTTTCGGTTAGGTCTGGGATTTGCCCTCATCTGGCTCGTACTTTCGCATTTTTCGCATACTTGTTGGCCAGATCCTAGGATTTTCCTGGTTTGGATCCCGTAATAATGACATTCCACACCGAAACAGTCAATTAAACCTGGTTTCTATTAATATTTTAGAGGATAGTGCCGGTTATATCTCGGTTAGGTCTGGGATTTGCCCTCATCTGGCCCGCACTTTCGCATTTTTCGTATACTTGAATGGCCAGATCCTGTGTTCTTCTATTGTTAGGATCACGTAGTATTGTGGTACCACACTGAAACAGTCAATAAAAGCTGGTTCCGAATAGTATTTTAGAGGATAACGCTGGCTATGTCTGGGTTAGTAATGGTATTTGCAATCATCTGGCTCATACTTTCGCGTTTTTCGCATATATGTTGGCCAGATCCTGGGTTTTTTCTGGTTAGGATCGTAGTAGTAATGTGGGACCACACTGAAACAGTCAATTAAACCTGGTTGCGATTAATATTTTAGAGGATAACGCCGGTTATGTCTCGGTTAGGTCTGGGATTTGTCCTCATCTGGCTCGAACTTTCGCATTTTTCGCATACTTGTTGACCAGATCCTGGGTTTTTCCTGGTTTGTATCCCGTAATAATGGCATACCGCACCGAAGCAGTCAATTAAACCCGGATTCGATTAATATTTTAGAGGATATTGCCGGTTATATCTCGGTTAGGTCTGGGATTTCCCCTCATCTGGCCAGTACTTTCGCATTTTTCGCATACTTGAATGGCCAGATCCTGTGTTTTTCTATTGTTAGGATCACGTAGTAATGTGGTACCACACTGAAACAGTCAATTAAACCTGGTTGCGACTAATATTTTAGAGGATAAAGCCGGTTATGTCTCGGTTAGGGCTGGGATTTGCCCTCATCTGGCTCGTACTTTCGCATTTCTCGCATATTTGTTGGCCAGATCCTGGGTTTTTTCTGGTTAGGATCCCGTAGTAACGAGGTTCCACACCGAAACAGTCAATTAAACCTGGTTGCGATTAATATTTTAGAGGATAACGCCGGTTATGTCTCGGTTAGGTCTGGGATTTGCCCTCATCCGGCTCGTACTTTCGCATTTTCCGCATACTTGCTGGCCAGATCCTGGGCTTCTTCTGCTTTGGATCACGTAGTAATGTGGGACCACACTGAAACAGTCAATTAAACCTGGTTTCGATTAATATTTTAGAGGATATCTCCGGTTATTTCTCGGTTAGGTCTGGGATTTGCCCTCATCTGGCTCGTACTTTCGCAATTTTCGCTTACTTATTGGCAAGATCCTGGCCTTTTTCTGGTTTGTATCACGTAGTAATGCGGTACTACACCGAAGCAGTCAATTAAACCTGGTTGCGATTAATATTTTAGAGGATAACGCTGGTTATGTCTCGGTTAGGTCTGGGATTTGCCCTCACCTGGCCCGTAGTTTCGCATTTTTGCATTCTTGTTGGCCAGATCCTAGGCTTTTTGCTGATTTGGATCACGTAGTAATGTGGTACCACACTGAAACAGTCAATAGAAGCTGGTTCCGAATAGTATTTTAGAGGATAACGCTGGCTATGTCTGGGTTAGTTCTGGTATTTGCAATCATCTGGCCCATACTTTCGCGTTTTTCGCATATTTGTTGGCAAGATCCTGGGTTTTTTCTGGTTTGGATCCCGTAGTAATGAGGTTCCACACCGAAACAGTCAATTAAACCTGGTTGCGATTAATATTTTAGAGGATAACGCCGGTTATGTCTCGGTTAGGTCTGGGATTTGCCCCCATCTGGCTCGTACTTTCGCATTTTTCGCATACTTGTTGGCCAGATCCTGGGCTTTTTCTGGTTTGTATCACGTAGTAATGTGGTACCACACTGAACCAGTCAATAGAAGCTAGTTCCGAATAGTATTTTAGAGGATCACGCTGGTTATGTCTCGGTTAGGTCTGGGATTTGCCCTCATCTGGCCCGTACTTTCGCATTTTTCGCATACTTGTTGGCCAGATCCTGGGCTTTTTCTGGTTTGGATCACGCAGTAATGTGGTACCACACTGAAACAGTCAATAAAAGCTGGTTGCGATTAATATTTTAGAGGATAACGCCGGTTATGTCTTGGTTAGGTCTGGGATGTGCCCTCATCTGGCTCGTACTTTCGCATTTTCGCATACTTGTTGGCCAGATCCTGGGCTTTTTCTGGTTTGTATCACGTAGTAATGTGGTACCACACTGAAACAGTCAATAGAAGCTAGTTCCGAATAGTATTTTAGAGGACAACGCTGGTTATGTCTCGGTTAGGTCTGGGATTGGCCCTCATCTGGCCCGTACTTTCGCATTTTTCGCATACTTGTTGGCCAGATCCTGGGCTTTTTCTGGTTTGGATCACGTAGTAATGTGGTACCACACTGAAACAGTCAATAGAAGCTAGTTCCGAATAGTATTTTAGAGGACAACGCTGGTTATGTCTCGGTTAGGTCTGGGATTGGCCCTCATCTGGCCCGTACTTTCGCATTTTTCGCATACTTGTTGGCCAGATCCTGGGTTTTTTCTGGTTTGGACCACGTAGTAATGAGGTACCTCACTGAAACGGTCAATAAAAGCTGGTTCCGATTAGTGTTTTAGAGGATAACGCTGGTTATGTCTGGGTTAGTTCTGGTATTCGCAATCATCTGGCTCATACTTTCGCTTCTTTCGCATACTTGTTTGCCAGATGCTGGGTTTTTTCTGGTTTGGATCCCGTAGTAATGAGGTTCCACACCTGAACAGTCAATTAAACCTGGTTGCGATTAATATTTTAGAGGATAACGCCGGTTATGTCTCGGTTAGGTCTGGGATTTGCCCTCATTTGGTTCGTACTTTCGCATTTCTCGCATACTTGTTGGCCAGATCCTGGCCTTTTTCTGGTTTGTATCACGTAGTAATGTGGTACTACACTGAAACAGTCAATAGAAGCTGGTTCCGAATAGTATTTTAGAGGATAACGCTGGCTATGTCTGGGTTAGTTCTGGTATTTGCAATCATCTTGCACATACTTTCGCTTTTTTCGCATACTTGTTGGCCAGATGCTGGGTTTTTTCTGGTTTGGATGACGTAATAATTACGTTCCACACCGAAACAGTCAATTAAACCTAGTTTCGATTAATATTTTAGAGGATATTGCCGGTTATATCTCGGTTAGATCTGGGATTTGCCCTCATCTGGCTCGTACCTTCGCATTTCTCGCATACTTGTTGGCCAGATCCTGGCCTTGTTCTGGCTTGGACCAAGTAGTAATGTGGGACCACACTGAAACAGTCAATTAAACCTGGTTGCGATTAATATTTTAGAGGATAACGCTGGTTATGTCTCGGTTAGGTCTGGGATTTGCCCTCATCTGGCCCGTACTTTCGCATTTTTCGCATACTTGAATGGCCAGATCCTGTGTTTTTCTATTGTTAGGATCACGTAGTAATGTGGTACTACACTGAAACAGTCAATTAAACCTGGTTGCGATTAAAATTTTAGAGGATGACGCAGGTTATGTCTCGGTTAGTTCTGGTATTTGCAATCATCTGGCTCGTACCTTCGCATTTTTCGCGTACATGTTGGCCAGATTCTGGGCTTTTTCTGGTTTGGATCACGTAGTAATGTGGTACCACACTAAAACAGTCAATAAAAGCTGGACCCGAATAGTATTTTAGAGGACAACGCTGGCTATTCCCGCGTTAGTTCTGGTATTTGCAATCATCTGGCTCATACTTTCGCGTTTTTCGCATACTTGTTGGCCAGATGCTGGGTTTTTTCTGGTTTGGATCACGTAATAATTACGTTCCACACCGAAACAGTCAATTAAACCTAGTTTCGATTAATATTTTAGAGGATATTGCCGGTTATATCTCGGTTAGGTCTGGGATTTGCCCTCATCTGGCTCGTACCTTCGCATTTCTCGCATACTTGATGGCCAGATCCTGGCCTATTCCTGGTTTGTATCACGTAGTAATGTGGTACCACACTGAAACAGTCAATAGATGCCGGTTCCGAATAGTATTCTAGAGGATAACGCTGGCTATGTCTGGTTAGTTCTGGTATTTGCAATCATCTTGCTCATACTTTCGCTTTTTTCGCATACTTGTTGGCCAGATGCTGGGTTTTTTCTGGTTTGGACAACGTAGTAATGAGGTACCTCACTGAAACAGTCAATAAAAGCTGGTTCCGATTAGAGTTTTAGAGGATAACGCTGGTTATGTCTGGGTTAGTTCTGGTATTTGCAATCATCTGGCTCATGCTTTCGCGTTTTTCTCATATGTGTTGGCCAGATCCTGGGTTTTTTCTGGTTTGGATTCCGTAGTAATGAGGTGCCACACCGAAACAGTCAATTAAACCTGGTTGCGAATAATATTTTAGAGGATAACGCCGGTTATGTCTCGGTTAGGGCTGGGATTTGCCCTCATCTGTCTCGTACCAATCGCATTTCTCGCATACTTGTTGGCCAGATCCTGGGCTTTTTCTGGTTCGGATCACATAGTAATGTGGTACCACACTGAGACAGTCAATAAAAGTTGGTCCCGATTAGTATTTTAGAGGATAACGCTGGTTATGTTTCGGTTAGGTCTGGGATTTGCCCTCATCTGGCTCGTACTTTCGCATTTTTCGCATACTTGTTGGCCAGATCCTAGGATTTTCCTGGTTTGGATCCCGTAATAATGACATTCCACACCGAAACAGTCAATTAAACCTGGTTTCTATTAATATTTTAGAGGATAGTGCCGGTTATATCTCGGTTAGGTCTGGGATTTGCCCTCATCTGGCCCGCACTTTCGCATTTTTCGTATACTTGAATGGCCAGATCCTGTGTTCTTCTATTGTTAGGATCACGTAGTATTGTGGTACCACACTGAAACAGTCAATAAAAGCTGGTTCCGAATAGTATTTTAGAGGATAACGCTGGCTATGTCTGGGTTAGTAATGGTATTTGCAATCATCTGGCTCATACTTTCGCGTTTTCCGCATATATGTTGGCCAGATCCTGGGTTTTTTCTGGTTAGGATCGTAGTAGTAATGTGGGACCACACTGAAACAGTCAATTAAACCTGGTTGCGATTAATATTTTAGAGGATAACGCCGGTTATGTCTCGGTTAGGTCTGGGATTTGTCCTCATCTGGCTCGAACTTTCGCATTTTTCGCATACTTGTTGACCAGATCCTGGGTTTTTCCTGGTTTGTATCCCGTAATAATGGCATACCGCACCGAAGCAGTCAATTAAACCCGGATTCGATTAATATTTTAGAGGATATTGCCGGTTATATCTCGGTTAGGTCTGGGATTTCCCCTCATCTGGCCAGTACTTTCGCATTTTTCGCATACTTGAATGGCCAGATCCTGTGTTTTTCTATTGTTAGGATCACGTAGTAATGTGGTACCACACTGAAACAGTCAATTAAACCTGGTTGCGACTAATATTTTAGAGGATAAAGCCGGTTATGTCTCGGTTAGGGCTGGGATTTGCCCTCATCTGGCTCGTACTTTCGCATTTCTCGCATATTTGTTGGCCAGATCCTGGGTTTTTTCTGGTTAGGATCCCGTAGTAACGAGGTTCCACACCGAAACAGTCAATTAAACCTGGTTGCGATTAATATTTTAGAGGATAACGCCGGTTATGTCTCGGTTAGGTCTGGGATTTGCCCTCATCCGGCTCGTACTTTCGCATTTTCCGCATACTTGCTGGCCAGATCCTGGGCTTCTTCTGCTTTGGATCACGTAGTAATGTGGGACCACACTGAAACAGTCAATTAAACCTGGTTTCGATTAATATTTTAGAGGATATCTCCGGTTATTTCTCGGTTAGGTCTGGGATTTGCCCTCATCTGGCTCGTACTTTCGCAATTTTCGCTTACTTATTGGCAAGATCCTGGCCTTTTTCTGGTTTGTATCACGTAGTAATGCGGTACTACACCGAAGCAGTCAATTAAACCTGGTTGCGATTAATATTTTAGAGGATAACGCTGGTTATGTCTCGGTTAGGTCTGGGATTTGCCCTCACCTGGCCCGTAGTTTCGCATTTTTGCATTCTTGTTGGCCAGATCCTAGGCTTTTTGCTGATTTGGATCACGTAGTAATGTGGTACCACACTGAAACAGTCAATAGAAGCTGGTTCCGAATAGTATTTTAGAGGATAACGCTGGCTATGTCTGGGTTAGTTCTGGTATTTGCAATCATCTGGCCCATACTTTCGCGTTTTTCGCATATTTGTTGGCAAGATCCTGGGTTTTTTCTGGTTTGGATCCCGTAGTAATGAGGTTCCACACCGAAACAGTCAATTAAACCTGGTTGCGATTAATATTTTAGAGGATAACGCCGGTTATGTCTCGGTTAGGTCTGGGATTTGCCCCCATCTGGCTCGTACTTTCGCATTTTTCGCATACTTGTTGGCCAGATCCTGGGCTTTTTCTGGTTTGTATCACGTAGTAATGTGGTACCACACTGAACCAGTCAATAGAAGCTAGTTCCGAATAGTATTTTAGAGGATCACGCTGGTTATGTCTCGGTTAGGTCTGGGATTTGCCCTCATCTGGCCCGTACTTTCGCATTTTTCGCATACTTGCTGGCCAGATCCTGGGCTTTTTCTGGTTTGGATCACGCAGTAATGTGGTACCACACTGAAACAGTCAATAAAAGCTGGTTGCGATTAATATTTTAGAGGATAACGCCGGTTATGTCTTGGTTAGGTCTGGGATGTGCCCTCATCTGGCTCGTACTTTCGCATTTTCGCATACTTGTTGGCCAGATCCTGGGCTTTTTCTGGTTTGTATCACGTAGTAATGTGGTACCACACTGAAACAGTCAATAGAAGCTAGTTCCGAATAGTATTTTAGAGGACAACGCTGGTTATGTCTCGGTTAGGTCTGGGATTGGCCCTCATCTGGCCCGTACTTTCGCATTTTTCGCATACTTGTTGGCCAGATCCTGGGCTTTTTCTGGTTTGGATCACGTAGTAATGTGGTACCACACTGAAACAGTCAATAGAAGCTAGTTCCGAATAGTATTTTAGAGGACAACGCTGGTTATGTCTCGGTTAGGTCTGGGATTGGCCCTCATCTGGCCCGTACTTTCGCATTTTTCGCATACTTGTTGGCCAGATCCTGGGTTTTTTCTGGTTTGGACCACGTAGTAATGAGGTACCTCACTGAAACGGTCAATAAAAGCTGGTTCCGATTAGTGTTTTAGAGGATAACGCTGGTTATGTCTGGGTTAGTTCTGGTATTCGCAATCATCTGGCTCATACTTTCGCTTCTTTCGCATACTTGTTTGCCAGATGCTGGGTTTTTTCTGGTTTGGATCCCGTAGTAATGAGGTTCCACACCTGAACAGTCAATTAAACCTGGTTGCGATTAATATTTTAGAGGATAACGCCGGTTATGTCTCGGTTAGGTCTGGGATTTGCCCTCATTTGGTTCGTACTTTCGCATTTCTCGCATACTTGTTGGCCAGATCCTGGCCTTTTTCTGGTTTGTATCACGTAGTAATGTGGTACTACACTGAAACAGTCAATAGAAGCTGGTTCCGAATAGTATTTTAGAGGATAACGCTGGCTATGTCTCGGTTAGTTCTGGTATTTGCAATCATCTTGCACATACTTTCGCTTTTTTCGCATACTTGTTGGCCAGATGCTGGGTTTTTTCTGGTTTGGATGACGTAATAATTACGTTCCACACCGAAACAGTCAATTAAACCTAGTTTCGATTAATATTTTAGAGGATATTGCCGGTTATATCTCGGTTAGATCTGGGATTTGCCCTCATCTGGCTCGTACCTTCGCATTTCTCGCATACTTGTTGGCCAGATCCTGGCCTTGTTCTGGCTTGGACCAAGTAGTAATGTGGGACCACACTGAAACAGTCAATTAAACCTGGTTGCGATTAATATTTTAGAGGATAACGCTGGTTATGTCTCGGTTAGGTCTGGGATTTGCCCTCATCTGGCCCGTACTTTCGCATTTTTCGCATACTTGAATGGCCAGATCCTGTGTTTTTCTATTGTTAGGATCACGTAGTAATGTGGTACTACACTGAAACAGTCAATTAAACCTGGTTGCGATTAAAATTTTAGAGGATGACGCAGGTTATGTCTCGGTTAGTTCTGGTATTTGCAATCATCTGGCTCGTACCTTCGCATTTTTCGCGTACATGTTGGCCAGATTCTGGGCTTTTTCTGGTTTGGATCACGTAGTAATGTGGTACCACACTAAAACAGTCAATAAAAGCTGGACCCGAATAGTATTTTAGAGGACAACGCTGGCTATTCCCGCGTTAGTTCTGGTATTTGCAATCATCTGGCTCATACTTTCGCGTTTTTCGCATACTTGTTGGCCAGATGCTGGGTTTCTTCTGGTTTGGATCACGTAATAATTACGTTCCACACCGAAACAGTCAATTAAACCTAGTTTCGATTAATATTTTAGAGGATATTGCCGGTTATATCTCGGTTAGGTCTGGGATTTGCCCTCATCTGGCTCGTACCTTCGCATTTCTCGCATACTTGATGGCCAGATCCTGGCCTATTCCTGGTTTGTATCACGTAGTAATGTGGTACCACACTGAAACAGTCAATAGAAGCTGGTTCCGAATAGTATTTTAGAGGATAACGCTGGCTATGTCTGGGTTAGTTCTGGTATTTGCAATCATCTGGCCCATACTTTCGCGTTTTTCGCATATTTATTGGCCAGATCCTGGGTTTTTTCTGGTTAGGATCCCGTAGTAATGAGGTTCCACACCGAAACAGTCAATTAAACCTGGTTGCGATTAATATTTTAGAGGATAACGCCGGTTATATCTCGGTTAGGTCTGGGATTTGCCCTCATCTGGCCCGTACTTTCGCATTTTTGCATTCTTGTTGGCCAGATCCTAGGCTTTTTGCTGATTTGGATCACGTAGTTATGTGGTACCACACTGAAACAGTCAATAGAAGCTGGTTCCGAATAGTATTTTAGAGGATAACGCTGGCTATGTCTGGGTTAGTTCTGGTATTTGCAATCATCTGGCCCATACTTTCGCGTTTTTCGCATATTTGTTGGCCAGATGCTGGGTTTTTTCTGTTTTGGATCCCGTAATAATGACGTTCCACACCGAAACAGCCAATTAAACCTGGTTTCGATTAATATGTTAGAGGATAACGCCGGTTATATCTTGGTTAGATCCGGGATTTGCCCTCATCTGGCTCGTACCTGCGCATTTTTCGCATACTTGTTGGCCATATCCTGGCCTTATTCTGGTTTGTATCACGTAGTAATGTGGTACCACACTGAAACAGTCAATAGAAGCTGGTTCCGAATAGTATTTTAGAGGATAACGCTGGCTATGTCTGGGTTAGTTCTGGTATTTGCAATCATCTGGCTCATACTTTCGCGTTTTTCGCATATTTGTTGGCAAGATCCTGGGTTTTTTCTGGTTTGGATCCCGTAGTAATGAGGTTCCACACCGAAACAGTCAATTAAACCTGGTTGCGATTAATATTTTAGAGGATAACGCCGGTTATGTCCTGGTTAGGTCTGGGATTTGCCCTCATCTGGCTCGTACTTTCGCATTTTCGCATACTTGTTGGCCAGATCCTGGGCTTTTTCTGGTTTGTATCACGTAGTAATGTGGTACCACACTGAAACAGTCAATAGAAGCTAGTTCCGAATAGTATTTTAGAGGACAACGCTGGTTATGTCTCGGTTAGGTCTGGGATTGGCCCTCATCTGGCCCGTACTTTCGCATTTTTCGCATACTTGTTGGCCAGATCCTGGGCTTTTTCTGGTTTGGATCACGTAGTAATGTGGTACCACACTGAAACAGTCAATAGAAGCTAGTTCCGAATAGTATTTTAGAGGACAACGCTGGTTATGTCTCGGTTAGGTCTGGGATTGGCCCTCATCTGGCCCGTACTTTCGCATTTTTCGCATACTTGTTGGCCAGATCCTGGGTTTTTTCTGGTTTGGACCACGTAGTAATGAGGTACCTCACTGAAACGGTCAATAAAAGCTGGTTCCGATTAGTGTTTTAGAGGATAACGCTGGTTATGTCTGGGTTAGCTCTGGTATTCGCAATCATCTGGCTCATACTTTCGCTTTTTTCGCATACTTGTTTGCCAGATGCTGGGTTTTTTCTGGTTTGGATCCCGTAGTAATGAGGTTCCACACCTGAACAGTCAATTAAACCTGGTTGCGATTAATATTTTAGAGGATAACGCCGGTTTTGTCTCGGTTAGGTCTGGGATTTGCCCTCATCTGGTTCGTACTTTCGCATTTCTCGCATACTTGTTAGCCAGATCCTGGCCTTTTTCTGGTTTGTATCACGTAGTAATGTGGTACTACACTGAAACAGTCAATAGAAGCTGGTTCCGAATAGTATTTTAGAGGATAACGCTGGCTATGTCTGGGTTAGTTCTGGTATTTGCAATCATCTTGCTCATACTTTCGCTTTTTTCGCATACTTGTTGGCCAGATGCTGGGTTTTTTCTGGTTTGGATCACGTAATAATTACGTTCCACACCGAAACAGTCAATTAAACCTAGTTTCGATTAATATTTTAGAGGATATTGCCGGTTATATCTCGGTTAGGTCTGGGATTTGCCCTCATCTGGCTCGTACCTTCGCATTTCTCGCATACTTGTTGGCCAGATCCTGGCCATGTTCTGGCTTGGACCAAGTAGTAATGTGGGACCACACTGAAACAGTCAATTAAACCTGGTTGCGATTAATATTTTAGAGGATAACGCTGGTTATGTCTCGGTTAGGTCTGGGATTTGCCCTCATCTGGCCCGTACTTTCGCATTTTTCGCATACTTGAATGGCCAGATCCTGTGTTTTTCTATTGTTAGGATCACGTAGTAATGTGGTACTACACTGAAACAGTCAATTAAACCTGGTTGCGATTCAAATTTTAGAGGATGACGCAGGTTATGTCTCGGTTAGTTCTGGTATTTGCAATCATCTGGCTCGTACCTTCGCATTTTTCGCGTACTTGTTGGCCAGATTCTGGGCTTTTTCTGGTTTGGATCACGTAGTAATGTGGTACCACACTAAAACAGTCAATAAAAGCTGGACCCGAATAGTATTTTAGAGGACAACGCTGGCTATTCCCGCGTTAGTTCTGGTATTTGCAATCATCTGGCTCATACTTTCGCGTTTTTCGCATATGTGTTGGCCAGATCCTGGGTTTTTTCTGGCTAGGATCCCGTAGTAACGAGGTTCCACACCGAAACAGTCAATTGAACCTGGTTGCGATTAATATTTTAGAGGATAACGCCGGTTATGTCTCGGTTAGGTCTGGGATTTGCCCTCATCTGGCCCGTACTTTCGCATTTTTCGCATACTTGTTGGCCAGATCCTAGGCTTTTTGCTGATTTGGATCGCGTAGTAATGTGGTACCACACTGAAACAGTCAATAGAAGCTGGTTCCGAATAGTATTTTAGAGGATAACGCTGGCTATGGCTGGGTTAGTTCTGGTATTTGCAATCATCTGGCCCATACTTTCGCGTTTTTCGCATATTTATTGGCCAGATCCTGGGTTTTTTCTGGTTAGGATCCCGTAGTAATGCGGTACTACACCGAAACAGTCAATTAAACCTGGTTGCGATTAATATTTTAGAGGATAACGCTGGTTATGTCTCGGTTTGGTCTGGGATTTGCCCTCACCTGGCCCGTAGTTTCGCATTTTTGCATTCTTGTTGGCCAGATCCTAGGCTTTTTGCTGATTTGGATCACGTAGTAATGTGGTACCACACTGAAACAGTCAATAGAAGCTAGTTCCGAATAGTATTTTAGAGGACAACGCTGGTTATGTCTCGGTTAGGTCTGGGATTGGCCCTCATCTGGCCCGTACTTTCGCATTTTTCGCATACTTGTTGGCCAGATCCTGGGCTTTTTTCTGGTTTGGATCACGTAGTAATGTGGTACCACACTGAAACAGTCAATAGAAGCTAGTTCCGAATAGTATTTTAGAGGACAACGCTGGTTATGTCTCGGTTAGGTCTGGGATTGGCCCTCATCTGGCCCGTACTTTCGCATTTTTCGCATACTTGTTGGCCAGATCCTGGGTTTTTTCTGGTTTGGACCACGTAGTAATGAGGTACCTCACTGAAACGGTCAATAAAAGCTGGTTCCGATTAGTGTTTTAGAGGATAACGCTGGTTATGTCTGGGTTAGTTCTGGTATTCGCAATCATCTGGCTCATTCTTTCGCTTTTTTCGCATACTTGTTTGCCAGATGCTGGGTTTTTTCTGGTTAGGATCCCGTAGTAATGCGGTACTACACCGAAACAGTCAATTAAACCTGGTTGCGATTAATATTTTAGAGGATAACGCTGGTTATGTCTCGGTTAGGTCTGGGATTTGCCCTCACCTGGCCCGTAGTTTCGCATTTTTGCATTCTTGTTGGCCAGATCCTAGGCTTCTTGCTGATTTGGATCACGTAGTAATGTGGTACCACACTGAAACAGTCAATAGAAGCTAGTTCCGAATAGTATTTTAGAGGACAACGCTGGTTATGTCTCGGTTAGGTCTGGGATTGGCCCTCATCTGGCCCGTACTTTCGCATTTTTCGCATACTTGTTGGCCAGATACTGGGTTTTTTCTGGTTTGGACCACGTAGTAATGAGGTACCTCACTGAAATGGTCAATAAAAGCTGGTTCCGATTAGTGTTTTAGAGGATAACGCTGGTTATGTCTGGGTTAGTTCTGGTATTTGCAATCATCTGGCCCATACTTTCGCGTTTTTCGCATATCTATTGGCCAGATCCTGGGTTTTTTCTGGTTAGGATCCCGTAGTAATGAGGTTCCACACCGAAACAGTCAATTAAACCTGGTTGCGATTAATATTTTAGAGGATAACGCCGGTTATATCTCGGTTAGGTCTGGGATTTGCCCTCATCTGGCCCGTACTTTCGCATTTTTGCATTCTTGTTGGCCAGATCCTAGGCTTTTTGCTGATTTGGATCACGTAGTTATGTGGTACCACACTGAAACAGTCAATAGAAGCTGGTTCCGAATAGTATTTTAGAGGATAACGCTGGCTATGTCTGGGTTAGTTCTGGTATTTGCAATCATCTGGCCCATACTTTCGCGTTTTTCGCATATTTGTTGGCCAGATGCTGGGTTTTTTCTGGTTTGGATCCCGTAATAATGACGTTCCACACCGAAACAGCCAATTAAACCTGGTTTCGATTAATATGTTAGAGGATAACGCCGGTTATATCTCGGTTAGATCCGGGATTTGCCCTCATCTGGCTCGTACTTTCGCATTTTTCGCATACTTGTCGGCCAGATCCTGGGCTTTTTCTGGTTTGTATCACGTAGTAATGTGGTACCACACTGAAACAGTCAATAGAAGCTAGTTCCGAATAGTATTTTAGAGGACAACGCTGGTTATGTCTCGGTTAGGTCTGGGATTGGCCCTCATCTGGCCCGTACTTTCGCATTTTTCGCATACTTGTTGGCCAGATCCTGGGCTTTTTCTGGTTTGGATCACGTAGTAATGTGGTACCACAGTGAAACAGTCAATAGAAGCTAGTTCCGAATAGTATTTTAGAGGACAACGCTGGTTATGTCTCGGTTAGGTCTGGGATTGGCCCTCATCTGGCCCGTACTTTCGCATTTTTCGCATACTTGTTGGCCAGATCCTGGGTTTTTTCTGGTTTGGACCACGTAGTAATGAGGTACCTCACTGAAACGGTCAATAAAAGCTGGTTCCGATTAGTGTTTTAGAGGATAACGCTGGTTACGTCTGGGTTAGTTCTGGTATTCGCAATCATCTGGCTCATACTTTCGCTTTTTTCGCATACTTGTATGCCAGATGCTGGGTTTTTTCTGGTTTGGATCCCGTAGTAATGAGGTTCCACACCTGAACAGTCAATTAAACCTGGTTGCGATTAATATTTTAGAGGATAACGCCGGTTTTGTCTCGGTTAGGTCTGGGATTTGCCCTCATCTGGTTCGTACTTTTGCATTTCTCGCATACTTGTTGGCCAGATCCTGGCCTTTTTCTGGTTTGTATCACGTAGTAATGCGGTACTACACCGAAACAGTCAATTAAACCTGGTTGCGATTAATATTTTAGAGGATAACGCTGGTTATGTCTCGGTTAGGTCTGGGATTGGCCCTCATCTGGCCCGTACTTTCGCATTTTTCGCATACTTGTTGGCCAGATCCTGGGTTTTTTCTGGTTTGGACCACGTAGTAATGAGGTACCTCACTGAAACGGTCAATAAAAGCTGGTTCCGATTAGTGTTTTAGAGGATAACGCTGGTTATGTCTGGGTTAGTTCTGGTATTCGCAATCATCTGGCTCATACTTTCGCATTTTTCGCATACTTGTTTGCCAGATGCTGGGTTTTTTCTGGTTTGGATCCCGTAGTAATGAGGTTCCACACCTGAACAGTCAATTAAACCTGGTTGCGATTAATATTTTAGAGGATAACGCCGGTTTTGTCTCGGTTAGGTCTGGGATTTGCCCTCATCTGGTTCGTACTTTCGCATTTCTCGCATACTTGTTGGCCAGATCCTGGCCTTTTTCTGGTTTGTATCACGTAGTAATGCGGTACTACACCGAAACAGTCAATTAAACCTGGTTGCGATTAATATTTTAGAGGATAACGCTGGTTATGTCTCGGTTAGGTCTGGGATTTGCCCTCACCTGGCCCGTAGTTTCGCATTTTTGCATTCTTGTTGGCCAGATCCTAGGCTTTTTGCTGATTTGGATCGCGTAGTAATGTGGTACCACACTGAAACAGTCAATAGAATCTGGTTCCGAATAGTATTTTAGAGGATAACGCTGGCTATGTCTGGGTTAGTTCTGGTATTTGCAATCATCTGGCCCATACTTTCGCGTTTTTCGCATATTTATTGGCCAGATCCTGGGTTTTTTCTGGTTAGGAACCCGTAGTAATGAGGTTCCACACCGAAACAGTCAATTAAACCTGGTTGCGATTAATATTTTAGAGGATAACGCCGGTTATGTCTCGGTTAGGTCTGGGATTTGCCCTCATCTGGCCCGTACTTTCGCATTTTTGCATTCTTGTTGGCCAGATCCTAGGCTTTTTGCTGATTTGGATCACGTAGTTATGTGGTACCACACTGAAACAGTCAATAGAAGCTGGTTCCGAATAGTATTTTAGAGGATAACGCTGGTTATGTCTGGGTTAGTTCTGGTATTTGCAATCATCTGGCTCATACTTTCGCGTTTTTCGCATATTTGTTGGGAAGATCCTGGGTTTTTTCTGGTTTGGATCCCGTAGTAATGAGGTTCCACACCGAAACAGTCAATTAAACCTGGTTGCGATTAATATTTTAGAGGATAACGCCGGTTATATCTCGGTTAGGTCTGGGATTTGCCCTCATCTGGCCCGTACTTTCGCATTTTTGCATCCTTGTTGGCCAGATCCTAGGCTTTTTGCTGATTTGGATCACGTAGTTATGTGGTACCACACTGAAACAGTCAATAGAAGATGGTTCCGAATAGTATTTTAGAGGATAACGCTGGCTATGTCTGGGTTAGTTCTGGTATTTGCAATCATCTGGCCCATACTTTCGCGTTTTTCGCATATTTGTTGGCCAGATGCTGGGTTTTTTCTGGTTTGGATCCCGTAATAATGACGTTCCACACCGAAACAGCCAATTAAACCTGGTTTCGATTAATATGTTAGAGGATAACGCCGGTTATATCTAGGTTAGATCCGGGATTTGCCCTCATCTGGCTCGTACTTTCGCATTTTTCGCATACTTGTTGGCCAGATCCTGGGCTTTTTCTGGTTTGTATCACGTAGTAATGTGGTACCACACTGAAACAGTCAATAGAAGCTAGTTCCGAATAGTATTTTAGAGGACAACGCTGGTTATGTCTCGGTTAGGTCTGGGATTGGCCCTCATCTGGCCCGTACTTTCGCATTTTTCGCATACTTGTTGGCCAGATCCTGGCCTTTTTCTGGTTTGTATCACGTAGTAATGCGGTACTACACCGAAACAGTCAATTAAACCTGGTTGCGATTAATATTTTAGAGGATAACGCTGGTTATGTCTCGGTTAGGTCTGGGATTTGCCCTCACCTGGCCCGTAGTTTCGCATTTTTGCATTCTTGTTGGCCAGATCCTAGGCTTTTTGCTGATTTGGATCGCGTAGTAATGTGGTACCACACTGAAACAGTCAATAGAATCTGGTTCCGAATAGTATTTTAGAGGATAACGCTGGCTATGTCTGGGTTAGTTCTGGTATTTGCAATCATCTGGCCCATACTTTCGCGTTTTTCGCATATTTATTGGCCAGATCCTGGGTTTTTTCTGGTTAGGATCCCGTAGTAATGAGGTTCCACACCGAAACAGTCAATTAAACCTGGTTGCGATTAATATTTTAGAGGATAACGCCGGTTATGTCTCGGTTAGGTCTGGGATTTGACCTCATCTGGCCCGTACTTTCGCATTTTTGCATTCTTGTTGGCCAGATCCTAGGCTTTTTGCTGATTTGGATCACGTAGTTATGTGGTACCACACCGAAACAGTCAATAGAAGCTGGTTCCGAATAGTATTTTAGAGGATAACGCTGGCTATGTCTGGGTTAGTTCTGGTATTTGCAATCATCTGGCTCATACTTTCGCGTTTTTCGCATATTTGTTGGGAAGATCCTGGGTTTTTTCTGGTTTGGATCTCGTAGTAATGAGGTTCCACACCGAAACAGTCAATTAAACCTGGTTGCGATTAATATTTTAGAGGATAACGCCGGTTATGTCTTGGTTAGGTCTGGGATTTGCCCTCATCTGGCTCGTACTTTCGCATTTTTCGCATACTTGTTGGCCAGATCCTGGGCTTTTTCTGGTTTGTATCACGTAGTAATGTGGTACCACACTGAAACAGTCAATAGAAGCTAGTTCCGAATAGTATTTTAGAGGACAACGCTGGTTATGTCTCGGTTAGGTCTGGGATTGGCCCTCATCTGGCCCGTACTTTCGCATTTTTCGCATACTTGTTGGCCAGATCCTGGGCATTTCTGGTTTGGATCACGTAGTAATGTGGTACCACACTGAAACAGTCAATAGAAGCTAGTTCCGAATAGTATTTTAGAGGACAACGCTGGTTATGTCTCGGTTAGGTCTGGGATTGGCCCTCATCTGGCCCGTACTTTCGCATTTTTCGCATACTTGTTGGCCAGACCCTAGGCTTTTTCTGGTTTGGACCACGTAGTAATGAGGTACCTCACTGAAACGGTCAATAAAAGCTGGTTCCGATTAGTGTTTTAGAGGATAACGCTGGTTATGTCTGGGTTAGTTCTGATATTCGCAATCATCTGGCTCATTCTTTCGCTTTTTTCGCATACTTGTTTGCCAGATGCTGGGTTTTTTCTGGTTAGGATCCCGTAGTAATGCGGTACTACACCGAAACAGTCAATTAAACCTGGTTGCGATTAATATTTTAGAGGATAACGTTGGTTATGTCTCGGTTAGGTCTGGGATTTGCCCTCACCTGGCCCGTAGTTTCGCATTTTTGCATTCTTGTTGGCACGATCCTAGGCTTTTTGCTGATTTGGATCACGTAGTTATGTGGAACCACACTGAAACAGTCAATAGAAGCTAGTTCCGAATAGTATTTTAGAGGACAACGCTGGTTATGTCTCGGTTAGGTCTGGGATTGGCCCTCATCTGGCCCGTACTTTCGCATTTTTCGCATACTTGTTGGCCAGATCCTGGGTTTTTTCTGGTTTGGAACACGTAGTAATGAGGTACCTCACTGAAACGGTCAATAAAAGCTGGTTCCGATTAGTGTTTTAGAGGATAACGCTGGTTATGTCTGGGTTAGTTCTGGTATTCACAATCATCTGGCTCATACTTTCGCTTTTTTCGCATACTTGTTTGCCAGATGCTGGGTTTTTTCTGGTTAGGATCCCGTAGTAATGCGGTACTACACCGAAACAGTCAATTAAACCTGGTTGCGATTAATATTTTAGAGGATAACGCTGGTTATGTCTCGGTTAGGTCTGGGATTTGCCCTCACCTGGCCCGTAGTTTCGCATTTTTGCATTCTTGTTGGCCAGATCCTAGGCTTCTTGCTGATTTGGATCACGTAGTAATGTGGTACCACACTGAAACAGTCAATAGAAGCTAGTTCCGAATAGTATTTTAGAGGACAACGCTGGTTATGTCTCGGTTAGGTCTGGGATTGGCCCTCATCTGGCCCGTACTTTCGCATTTTTCGCATACTTGTTGGCCAGATACTGGGTTTTTTCTGGTTTGGACCACGTAGTAATGAGGTACCTCACTGAAATGGTCAATAAAAGCTGGTTCCGATTAGTGTTTTAGAGGATAACGCTGGTTATGTCTGGGTTAGTTCTGGTATTTGCAATCATCTGGCCCATACTTTCGCGTTTTTCGCATATCTATTGGCCAGATCCTGGGTTTTTTCTGGTTAGGATCCCGTAGTAATGAGGTTCCACACCGAAACAGTCAATTAAACCTGGTTGCGATTAATATTTTAGAGGATAACGCCGGTTATATCTCGGTTAGGTCTGGGATTTGCCCTCATCTGGCCCGTACTTTCGCATTTTTGCATTCTTGTTGGCCAGATCCTAGGCTTTCTGCTGATTTGGATCACGTAGTTATGTGGTACCACACTGAAACAGTCAATAGAAGCTGGTTCCGAATAGTATTTTAGAGGATAACGCTGGCTATGTCTGGGTTAGTTCTGGTATTTGCAATCATCTGGCCCATACTTTCGCGTTTTTCGCATATTTGTTGGCCAGATGCTGGGTTTTTTCTGGTTTGGATCCCGTAATAATGACGTTCCACACCGAAACAGCCAATTAAACCTGGTTTCGATTAATATGTTAGAGGATAACGCCGGTTATATCTCGGTTAGATCCGGGATTTGCCCTCATCTGGCTCGTACTTTCGCATTTTTCGCATACTTGTCGGCCAGATCCTGGGCTTTTTCTGGTTTGTATCACGTAGTAATGTGGTACCACACTGAAACAGTCAATAGAAGCTAGTTCCGAATAGTATTTTAGAGGACAACGCTGGTTATGTCTCGGTTAGGTCTGGGATTGGCCCTCATCTGGCCCGTACTTTCGCATTTTTCGCATACTTGTTGGCCAGATCCTGGGCTTTTTCTGGTTTGGATCACGTAGTAATGTGGTACCACAGTGAAACAGTCAATAGAAGCTAGTTCCGAATAGTATTTTAGAGGACAACGCTGGTTATGTCTCGGTTAGGTCTGGGATTGGCCCTCATCTGGCCCGTACTTTCGCATTTTTCGCATACTTGTTGGCCAAATCCTGGGTTTTTTCTGGTTTGGACCACGTAGTAATGAGGTACCTCACTGAAACGGTCAATAAAAGCTGGTTCCGATTAGTGTTTTAGAGGATAACGCTGGTTACGTCTGGGTTAGTTCTGGTATTCGCAATCATCTGGCTCATACTTTCGCTTTTTTCGCATACTTGTATGCCAGATGCTGGGTTTTTTCTGGTTTGGATCCCGTAGTAATGAGGTTCCACACCTGAACAGTCAATTAAACCTGGTTGCGATTAATATTTTAGAGGATAACGCCGGTTTTGTCTCGGTTAGGTCTGGGATTTGCCCTCATCTGGTTCGTACTTTTGCATTTCTCGCATACTTGTTGGCCAGATCCTGGCCTTTTTCTGGTTTGTATCACGTAGTAATGCGGTACTACACCGAAACAGTCAATTAAACCTGGTTGCGATTAATATTTTAGAGGATAACGCTGGTTATGTCTCGGTTAGGTCTGGGATTGGCCCTCATCTGGCCCGTACTTTCGCATTTTTCGCATACTTGTTGGCCAGATCCTGGGTTTTTTCTGGTTTGGACCACGTAGTAATGAGGTACCTCACTGAAACGGTCAATAAAAGCTGGTTCCGATTAGTGTTTTAGAGGATAACGCTGGTTATGTCTGGGTTAGTTCTGGTATTCGCAATCATCTGGCTCATACTTTCGCTTTTTTCGCATACTTGTTTGCCAGATGCTGGGTTTTTTCTGGTTTGGATCCCGTAGTAATGAGGTTCCACACCTGAACAGTCAATTAAACCTGGTTGCGATTAATATTTTAGAGGATAACGCCGGTTTTGTCTCGGTTAGGTCTGGGATTTGCCCTCATCTGGTTCGTACTTTCGCATTTCTCGCATACTTGTTGGCCAGATCCTGGCCTTTTTCTGGTTTGTATCACGTAGTAATGCGGTACTACACCGAAACAGTCAATTAAACCTGGTTGCGATTAATATTTTAGAGGATAACGCTGGTTATGTCTCGGTTAGGTCTGGGATTTGCCCTCACCTGGCCCGTAGTTTCGCATTTTTGCATTCTTGTTGGCCAGATCCTAGGCTTTTTGCTGATTTGGATCGCGTAGTAATGTGGTACCACACTGAAACAGTCAATAGAATCTGGTTCCGAATAGTATTTTAGAGGATAACGCTGGCTATGTCTGGGTTAGTTCTGGTATTTGCAATCATCTGGCCCATACTTTCGCGTTTTTCGCATATTTATTGGCCAGATCCTGGGTTTTTTCTGGTTAGGATCCCGTAGTAATGAGGTTCCACACCGAAACAGTCAATTAAACCTGGTTGCGATTAATATTTTAGAGGATAACGCCGGTTATGTCTCGGTTAGGTCTGGGATTTGCCCTCATCTGGCCCGTACTTTCGCATTTTTGCATTCTTGTTGGCCAGATCCTAGGCTTTTTGCTGATTTGGATCACGTAGTTATGTGGTACCACACTGAAACAGTCAATAGAAGCTGGTTCCGAATAGTATTTTAGAGGATAACGCTGGTTATGTCTGGGTTAGTTCTGGTATTTGCAATCATCTGGCTCATACTTTCGCGTTTTTCGCATATTTGTTGGGAAGATCCTGGGTTTTTTCTGGTTTGGATCCCGTAGTAATGAGGTTCCACACCGAAACAGTCAATTAAACCTGGTTGCGATTAATATTTTAGAGGATAACGCCGGTTATATCTCGGTTAGGTCTGGGATTTGCCCTCATCTGGCCCGTACTTTCGCATTTTTGCATTCTTGTTGGCCAGATCCTAGGCTTTTTGCTGATTTGGATCACGTAGTTATGTGGTACCACACTGAAACAGTCAATAGAAGATGGTTCCGAATAGTATTTTAGAGGATAACGCTGGCTATGTCTGGGTTAGTTCTGGTATTTGCAATCATCTGGCCCATACTTTCGCGTTTTTCGCATATTTGTTGGCCAGATGCTGGGTTTTTTCTGGTTTGGATCCCGTAATAATGACGTTCCACACCGAAACAGCCAATTAAACCTGGTTTCGATTAATATGTTAGAGGATAACGCCGGTTATATCTAGGTTAGATCCGGGATTTGCCCTCATCTGGCTCGTACTTTCGCATTTTTCGCATACTTGTTGGCCAGATCCTGGGCTTTTTCTGGTTTGTATCACGTAGTAATGTGGTACCACACTGAAACAGTCAATAGAAGCTAGTTCCGAATAGTATTTTAGAGGACAACGCTGGTTATGTCTCGGTTAGGTCTGGGATTGGCCCTCATCTGGCCCGTACTTTCGCATTTTTCGCATACTTGTTGGCCAGATCCTGGCCTTTTTCTGGTTTGTATCACGTAGTAATGCGGTACTACACCGAAACAGTCAATTAAACCTGGTTGCGATTAATATTTTAGAGGATAACGCTGGTTATGTCTCGGTTAGGTCTGGGATTTGCCCTCACCTGGCCCGTAGTTTCGCATTTTTGCATTCTTGTTGGCCAGATCCTAGGCTTTTTGCTGATTTGGATCGCGTAGTAATGTGGTACCACACTGAAACAGTCAATAGAATCTGGTTCCGAATAGTATTTTAGAGGATAACGCTGGCTATGTCTGGGTTAGTTCTGGTATTTGCAATCATCTGGCCCATACTTTCGCGTTTTTCGCATATTTATTGGCCAGATCCTGGGTTTTTTCTGGTTAGGATCCCGTAGTAATGAGGTTCCACACCGAAACAGTCAATTAAACCTGGTTGCGATTAATATTTTAGAGGATAACGCCGGTTATGTCTCGGTTAGGTCTGGGATTTGACCTCATCTGGCCCGTACTTTCGCATTTTTGCATTCTTGTTGGCCAGATCCTAGGCTTTTTGCTGATTTGGATCACGTAGTTATGTGGTACCACACCGAAACAGTCAATAGAAGCTGGTTCCGAATAGTATTTTAGAGGATAACGCTGGCTATGTCTGGGTTAGTTCTGGTATTTGCAATCATCTGGCTCATACTTTCGCGTTTTTCGCATATTTGTTGGGAAGATCCTGGGTTTTTTCTGGTTTGGATCCCGTAGTAATGAGGTTCCACACCGAAACAGTCAATTAAACCTGGTTGCGATTAATATTTTAGAGGATAACGCCGGTTATGTCTTGGTTAGGTCTGGGATTTGCCCTCATCTGGCTCGTACTTTCGCATTTTTCGCATACTTGTTGGCCAGATCCTGGGCTTTTTCTGGTTTGTATCACGTAGTAATGTGGTACCACACTGAAACAGTCAATAGAAGCTAGTTCCGAATAGTATTTTAGAGGACAACGCTGGTTATGTCTCGGTTAGGTCTGGGATTGGCCCTCATCTGGCCCGTACTTTCGCATTTTTCGCATACTTGTTGGCCAGATCCTGGGCATTTCTGGTTTGGATCACGTAGTAATGTGGTACCACACTGAAACAGTCAATAGAAGCTAGTTCCGAATAGTATTTTAGAGGACAACGCTGGTTATGTCTCGGTTAGGTCTGGGATTGGCCCTCATCTGGCCCGTACTTTCGCATTTTTCGCATACTTGTTGGCCAGACCCTAGGCTTTTTCTGGTTTGGACCACGTAGTAATGAGGTACCTCACTGAAACGGTCAATAAAAGCTGGTTCCGATTAGTGTTTTAGAGGATAACGCTGGTTATGTCTGGGTTAGTTCTGATATTCGCAATCATCTGGCTCATTCTTTCGCTTTTTTCGCATACTTGTTTGCCAGATGCTGGGTTTTTTCTGGTTAGGATCCCGTAGTAATGCGGTACTACACCGAAACAGTCAATTAAACCTGGTTGCGATTAATATTTTAGAGGATAACGTTGGTTATGTCTCGGTTAGGTCTGGGATTTGCCCTCACCTGGCCCGTAGTTTCGCATTTTTGCATTCTTGTTGGCACGATCCTAGGCTTTTTGCTGATTTGGATCACGTAGTTATGTGGAACCACACTGAAACAGTCAATAGAAGCTAGTTCCGAATAGTATTTTAGAGGACAACGCTGGTTATGTCTCGGTTAGGTCTGGGATTGGCCCTCATCTGGCCCGTACTTTCGCATTTTTCGCATACTTGTTGGCCAGATCCTGGGTTTTTTCTGGTTTGGACCACGTAGTAATGAGGTACCTCACTGAAACGGTCAATAAAAGCTGGTTCCGATTAGTGTTTTAGAGGATAACGCTGGTTATGTCTGGGTTAGTTCTGGTATTCACAATCATCTGGCTCATACTTTCGCTTTTTTCGCATACTTGTTTGCCAGATGCTGGGTTTTTTCTGGTTTGGATCCCGTAGTAATGAGGTTCCACACCTGAACAGTCAATTAAACCTGGTTGCGATTAATATTTTAGAGGATAACGCCGGCTTTGTCTCGGTTAGGTCTGGGATTTGCCCTCATCTGGTTCGTACTTTCGCATTTCTCGCATACTTGTTGGCCAGATCCTGGCCTTTTTCTGGTTTGTATCACGTAGTAATGTGGTACTACACTGAAACAGTCAATAGAAGCTGGTTCCGATTAGTGTTTTAGAGGATAACGCTGGTTATGTCTGGGTTAGTTCTGGTATTTGCAATCATCTGGCTCGTACTTTCGCATTTCTCGCATACTTGTTGGCCAGATGCTGGGTTTTTTCTGGTTTGGATCACGTAATAGTGACGTTCCACACCGAAACAGTCAATTAAACCTAGTTTCGATTAATATTTTAGAGGATATTGCCGGTTATATCTCGGTTAGGTCTGGGACTTGCCCTCATCTGGCTCGTACCTTCGCATTTCTCGCATACTTGTTGGCCAGATCCTCGCCTTTTTCTGGTTTGTATCACGTACTAATGTGGTACTACACTGAAACAGTCAATAGAAGCTGGTTCCGATTAGTGTTTTAGAGGATAACGCTGGTTATGTCTGGGTTAGTTCTGGTATTTGCAATCATCTGGCTCGTACTTTCGCATTTCTCGCATACTTGTTGGCCAGATGCTGGGTTTTTTCTGGTTTGGATCACGTAATAATGACGTTCCACACCGAAACAGTCAATTAAACCTAGTTTCGATTAATATTTTAGAGGATATTGCCGGTTATACCTCGGTTAGGTCTGGGATTTGCCCTCATCTGGCTCGTACCTTCGCATTTCTCGCATACTTGTTGGCCAGATCCTGGCCTTGTTCTGGCTTGGACCAAGTAGTAATGTGGGACCACACTGAAACAGTCAATTAAACCTGGTTGCGATTAATATTTTAGAGGATAACGCTGGTTATGTCTCGGTTAGTTCTGGGATTTGCCCTCATCTGGCTCGTACTTTCGCATTTTTCGCATACTTGAATGGCCAGATCCTGTGTTTTTCTATTGTTAGGATCACGTAGTAATGTGGTACTACACTGAAACAGTCAATTAAACCTGGTTGCGATTAAAATTTTAGAGGATAACGCAGGTTATGTCTCGGTTAGTTCTGGTATTTGCAATCATCTGGCTCGTACCTTCGCATTTTTCGCGGACTTGTTGGCCAGATTCTGGGCTTTTTCTGGTTTGGATCACGTAGTAATGTGGTACCACACTAAAACAGTCAATAAAAGCTGGACCCGAATAGTATTTTAGAGGACAACGCTGGCTATTCCCGCGTTAGTTCTGGTATTTGCAATCATCTGGCTCATACTTTCGCGTTTTTCGCATATTTGTTGGCCAGATCCTGGGTTTTTTTCTGGTTAGGATCCCGTAGTAACGAGGTTCCACACCGAAACAGTCAATTGAACCCGGTTGCGATTAATATTTTAGAGGATAACGCCGGTTATGTCTCGGTTAGGTCTGGGATTTGCCCTCATCTGGCTCGTACTTTCGCAATTTTCGCATACTTATTGGCAAGATCCTGGCCTTTTTCTGGTTTGTATCACGTAGTAATGCGGTACTACACCGAAACAGTCAATTAAACCTGGTTGCGATTAATATTTTAGAGGATAACGCTGGTTATGTCTCGGTTAGGTCTGGGATTTGCCCTCACCTGGCCCGTAGTTTCGCATTTTTGCATTCTTGTTGGCCAGATCCTAGGCTTTTTGCTGATTTGGATCGCGTAGTAATGTGGTACCACACTGAAACAGTCAATAGAAGCTGGTTCCGAATAGTATTTTAGAGGATAACGCTGGCTATGTCTGGGTTAGTTCTGGTATTTGGAATCATCTGGCCCATACTTTCGCGTTTTTCGCATATTTATTGGCCAGATGCTGGGTTTTTTCTGGTTAGGATCCCGTAGTAATACGGTACTACACCGAAACAGTCAATTAAACCTGGTTGCGATTAATATTTTAGAGGATAACGCTGGTTATGTCTCGTTTAGGTCTGGGATTTGCCCTCACCTGGCCCGTACTTTCGCATTTTTGCATTCTTGTTGGCCAGATCCTAGGCTTTTTGCTGATTTGGATCACGTAGTAATGTGGTACCACACTGAAACAGTCAATAGGAGCTGGTTCCGAATAGTATTTTAGAGGATAACGCTGGCTATGTCTGGGTTAGTTCTGGTATTTGCAATCATCTGGCCCATACTTTCGCGTTTTTCGCATATTTATTGGCCAGATCCTGGGTTTTTTCTGGTTAGGATCCCGTAGTAATGAGGTTCGACACCGAAACAGTCAATTAAACCTGGTTGCGATTAATATTTTAGAGGATAAAGCCGGTTATGTCTCGGTTAGGTCTGGGATTTGCCCTCATCTGGCCCGTACTTTCGCATTTTTGCATTCTTGTTGGCCAGATCCTAGGCTTTTTGCTGATTTGGATCACGTAGTTATGTGGTACCACACTGAAACAGTCAATAGAAGCTGGTTCCGAATAGTATTTTAGAGGATAACGCTGGCTATGTCTGGGTTAGTTCTGGTATTTGCAATCATCTGGCCCATACTTTCGCGTTTTTCGCATATTTGTTGGCCAGATGCTGGGTTTTTTCTGGTTTGGATCCCGTAATAATGACGTTCCACACCGAAACAGCCAATTAAACCTGGTTTCGATTAATATGTTAGAGGATAACGCCGGTTATATCTCGGTTAGGTCTGGGATTGGCCCTCATCTGGCCCGTACTTTCGCATTTTTCGCATACTTGTTGGCCAGATCCTGGGCTTTTTCTGGTTTGGATCACGTAGTAATGTGGTACCACACTGAAACAGTCAATGGAAGCTAGTTCCGAATAGTATTTTAGAGGACAACGCTGGTTATGTCACGGTTAGGTCTGGGATTGGCCCTCATCTGGCCTGTACTTTCGCATTTTTCGCATACTTGTTGGCCAGATCCTGGGTTTTTTCTGGTTTGGACCACGTAGTAATGAGGTACCTCACTGAAACGGTCAATAAAAGCTGGTTCCGATTAGTGTTTTAGAGGATAACGCTGGCTATGTCTGGGTTAGTTCTGGTATTTGCAATCATCTGGCCCATACTTTCGCGTGTTTCGCATATTTATTGGCCAGATGCTGGGTTTTTTCTGGTTTGGATCCCGTAGTAATGAGGTTCCACACCGAAACAGCCAATTAAACCTGGTTTCGATTAATATGTTAGAGGATAACGCCGGTTATATCTCGGTTAGATCCGGGATTTTCCCTCATCTGGCTCGCACCTGCGCATTTTTCGCATACTTGTTGGCCATATCCTGGCCTTATTCTGGTTTGTATCACGTAGTAATGTGGTACCACACTGAAGCAGTCAATAGAAGCTGGTTCCGAATAGTATTTTAGAGGATAACGCTGGCTATGTCTGGCTTAGTTCTGGTATTTGCAATCATCTGGCTCATACTTTCGCGTTTTTCGCATATTTGTTGGGAAGATCCTGGGTTTTTTCTGGTTTGGATCCCGTAGTAATGAGGTTCCACACCGAAACAGTCAATTAAACCTGGTTGCGATTAATATTTTAGAGGATAACGCCGGTTATGTCTTGGTTAGGTCTGGGATTTGCCCTCATCTGGTTCGTACTTTCGCATTTTTCGCATACTTGTTGGCCAGATCCTGGGCTTTTTCTGGTTTGTATCACGTAGTAATGTGGTACCACACTGAAACAGTCAATAGAAGCTAGTTCCGAATAGTATTTTAAAGGACAACGCTGGTTATGTCTCGGTGAGGTCTGGGATTGGCCCTCATCTGGCCCGTACTTTCGCATTTTTCGCATACTTGTTGGCCAGATTCTGGGCTTTTTCTGGTTTGGATCACGTAGTAATGTGGTACCACACTAAAACAGTCAATAAAAGCTGGACCCGAATAGTATTTTAGAGGATAACGCTGGCTATGTCTGGGTTAGTTCTGGTATTTGCAATCATCTGGCCCATACTTTCGCGTTTTTCGCATATTTGTTGGCCAGATGCTGGGTTTTTTCTGGTTTGGATCCCGTAATAATGACGTTCCACACCGAAACAGCCAATTAAACCTGGTTTCGATTAATATGTTAGAGGATAACGCCGGTTATATCTCGGTTAGGTCTGGGATTGGCCCTCATCTGGCCCGTACTTTCGCATTTTTCGCATACTTGTTGGCCAGATCCTGGGCTTTTTCTGGTTTGGATCACGTAGTAATGTGGTACCACACTGAAACAGTCAATGGAAGCTAGTTCCGAATAGTATTTTAGAGGACAACGCTGGTTATGTCACGGTTAGGTCTGGGATTGGCCCTCATCTGGCCTGTACTTTCGCATTTTTCGCATACTTGTTGGCCAGATCCTGGGTTTTTTCTGGTTTGGACCACGTAGTAATGAGGTACCTCACTGAAACGGTCAATAAAAGCTGGTTCCGATTAGTGTTTTAGAGGATAACGCTGGCTATGTCTGGGTTAGTTCTGGTATTTGCAATCATCTGGCCCATACTTTCGCGTGTTTCGCATATTTATTGGCCAGATGCTGGGTTTTTTCTGGTTAGGATCCCGTAGTATTGCGGTACTACACCGAAACAGTCAATTAAACCTGGTTGTGATTAATATTTTAGAGGATAACGCTGGTTATGTCTCGTTTAGGTCTGGGATTTGCCCTCACCTGGCCCGTAGTTTCGCATTTTTGCATTCTTGTTGGCCAGATCCTAGGCTTTTTGCTGATTTGGATCACGTAGTAATGTGGTACCACACTGAAACAGTCAATAGAAGCTGGTTCCGAATAGTATTTTAGAGGATAACGCTGGCTATGTCTGGGTTAGTTCTGGTATTTGCAATCATCTGGCCCATACTTTCGCGTTTTTCGCATATTTGTTGGCAAGATCCTGGGTTTTTTCTGGTTTGGATCCCGTAGTAATGAGGTTCCACACCGAAACAGCCAATTAAACCTGGTTTCGATTAATATGTTAGAGGATAACGCCGGTTATATCTCGGTTAGATCCGGGATTTTCCCTCATCTGGCTCGCACCTGCGCATTTTTCGCATACTTGTTGGCCATATCCTGGCCTTATTCTGGTTTGTATCACGTAGTAATGTGGTACCACACTGAAGCAGTCAATAGAAGCTGGTTCCGAATAGTATTTTAGAGGATAACGCTGGCTATGTCTGGCTTAGTTCTGGTATTTGCAATCATCTGGCTCATACTTTCGCGTTTTTCGCATATTTGTTGGGAAGATCCTGGGTTTTTTCTGGTTTGGATCCCGTAGTAATGAGGTTCCACACCGAAACAGTCAATTAAACCTGGTTGCGATTAATATTTTAGAGGATAACGCCGGTTATGTCTTGGTTAGGTCTGGGATTTGCCCTCATCTGGTTCGTACTTTCGCATTTTTCGCATACTTGTTGGCCAGATCCTGGGCTTTTTCTGGTTTGTATCACGTAGTAATGTGGTACCACACTGAAACAGTCAATAGAAGCTAGTTCCGAATAGTATTTTAAAGGACAACGCTGGTTATGTCTCGGTGAGGTCTGGGATTGGCCCTCATCTGGCCCGTACTTTCGCATTTTTCGCATACTTGTTGGCCAGATTCTGGGCTTTTTCTGGTTTGGATCACGTAGTAATGTGGTACCACACTAAAACAGTCAATAAAAGCTGGACCCGAATAGTATTTTAGAGGACAACGCTGGCTATTCCCGCGTTAGTTCTGGTATTTGCAATCATCTGGCTCATACTTTCGCGTTTTTCGCATATTTGTTGGCCAGATCCTGGGTTTTTTTCTGGTTAGGATCCCGTAGTAACGAGGTTCCACACCGAAACAGTCAATTGAACCCGGTTGCGATTAATATTTTAGAGGATAACGCCGGTTATGTCTCGGTTAGGTCTGGGATTTGCCCTCATCTGGCTCGTACTTTCGCAATTTTCGCATACTTATTGGCAAGATCCTGGCCTTTTTCTGGTTTGTATCACGTAGTAATGCGGTACTACACCGAAACAGTCAATTAAACCTGGTTGCGATTAATATTTTAGAGGATAACGCTGGTTATGTCTCGGTTAGGTCTGGGATTTGCCCTCACCTGGCCCGTAGTTTCGCATTTTTGCATTCTTGTTGGCCAGATCCTAGGCTATTTGCTGATTTGGATCGCGTAGTAATGTGGTACCACACTGAAACAGTCAATAGAAGCTGGTTCCGAATAGTATTTTAGAGGATAACGCTGGCTATGTCTGGGTTAGTTCTGGTATTTGGAATCATCTGGCCCATACTTTCGCGTTTTTCGCATATTTATTGGCCAGATGCTGGGTTTTTTCTGGTTAGGATCCCGTAGTAATACGGTACTACACCGAAACAGTCAATTAAACCTGGTTGCGATTAATATTTTAGAGGATAACGCTGGTTATGTCTCGTTTAGGTCTGGGATTTGCCCTCACCTGGCCCGTACTTTCGCATTTTTGCATACTTGTTGGCCAGATCCTAGGCTTTTTGCTGATTTGGATCACGTAGTAATGTGGTACCACACTGAAACAGTCAATAGGAGCTGGTTCCGAATAGTATTTTAGAGGATAACGCTGGCTATGTCTGGGTTAGTTCTGGTATTTGCAATCATCTGGCCCATACTTTCGCGTTTTTCGCATATTTATTGGCCAGATCCTGGGTTTTTTCTGGTTAGGATCCCGTAGTAATGAGGTTCCACACCGAAACAGTCAATTAAACCTGGTTGCGATTAATATTTTAGAGGATAACGCCGGTTATGTCTCGGTTAGGTCTGGGATTTGCCCTCATCTGGCCCGTACTTTCGCATTTTTGCATTCTTGTTGGCCAGATCCTAGGCTTTTTGCTGATTTGGATCACGTAGTTATGTGGTACCACACTGAAACAGTCAATAGAAGCTGGTTCCGAATAGTATTTTAGAGGATAACGCTGGCTATGTCTGGGTTAGTTCTGGTATTTGCAATCATCTGGCCCATACTTTCGCGTTTTTCGCATATTTGTTGGCCAGATGCTGGGTTTTTTCTGGTTTGGATCCCGTAATAATGACGTTCCACACCGAAACAGCCAATTAAACCTGGTTTCGATTAATATGTTAGAGGATAACGCCGGTTATATCTCGGTTAGGTCTGGGATTGGCCCTCATCTGGCCCGTACTTTCGCATTTTTCGCAAACTTGTTGGCCAGATCCTGGGCTTTTTCTGGTTTGGATCACGTAGTAATGTGGTACCACACTGAAACAGTCAATGGAAGCTAGTTCCGAATAGTATTTTAGAGGACAACGCTGGTTATGTCACGGTTAGGTCTGGGATTGGCCCTCATCTGGCCTGTACTTTCGCATTTTTCGCATACTTGTTGGCCAGATCCTGGGTTTTTTCTGGTTTGGACCACGTAGTAATGAGGTACCACACTGAAACAGTCAATGGAAGCTAGTTCCGAATAGTATTTTAGAGGACAACGCTGGTTATGTCTCGGTTAGGTCTGGGATTGGCCCTCATCTGGCCCGTACTTTCGCATTTTTCGCATACTTGTTGGCCAGATCCTGGGTTTTTTCTGGTTTGGACCACGTAGTAATGAGGTACCTCACTGAAACGGTCAATAAAAGCTGGTTCCGATTAGTGTTTTAGAGGATAACGCTGGCTATGTCTGGGTTAGTTCTGGTATTTGCAATCATCTGGCCCATACTTTCGCGTGTTTCGCATATTTATTGGCCAGATGCTGGGTTTTTTCTGGTTAGGATCCCGTAGTATTGCGGTACTACACCGAAACAGTCAATTAAACCTGGTTGTGATTAATATTTTAGAGGATAACGCTGGTTATGTCTCGTTTAGGTCTGGGATTTGCCCTCACCTGGCCCGTAGTTTCGCATTTTTGCATTCTTGTTGGCCAGATCCTAGGCTTTTTGCTGATTTGGATCACGTAGTAATGTGGTACCACACTGAAACAGTCAATAGAAGCTGGTTCCGAATAGTATTTTAGAGGATAACGCTGGCTATGTCTGGGTTAGTTCTGGTATTTGCAATCATCTGGCCCATACTTTCGCGTTTTTCGCATATTTATTGGCCAGATCCTGGGTTTTTTCTGGTTAGGATCCCGTAGTAATGAGGCTCCACACCGAAACAGTCAATTAAACCTGGTTGCGATTAATATTTTAGAGGATAACGCCGGTTATGTCTCGGTTAGGTCTGGGATTTGCCCTCATCTGGCCCGTACTTTCACATTTTTGCATTCTTGTTGGCCAGATCCTAGGCTTTTTGCTGATTTGGATCACGTAGTTATGTGGTACCACACTGAAACAGTCAATAGAAGCTGGTTCCGAATAGTATTTTAGAGGATAACGCTGGCTATGTCTGGGTTAGTTCTGGTATTTGCAATCATCTGGCCCATACTTTCGCGTTTTTCGCATATTTGTTGGCAAGATCCTGGGTTTTTTCTGGTTTGGATCCCGTAGTAATGAGGTTCCACACCGAAACAGCCAATTAAACCTGGTTTCGATTAATATGTTAGAGGATAACACCGGTTATGTCTTGGTTAGGTCTGGGATTTGCCCTCATCTGGTTCGTACTTTCGCATTTTTCGCATACTTGTTGGCCAGATCCTGGGCTTTTTCTGGTTTGTATCACGTAGTAATGTGGTACCACACTGAAACAGTCAATAGAAGCTAGTTCCGAATAGTATTTTAAAGGACAACGCTGGTTATGTCTCGGTGAGGTCTGGGATTGGCCCTCATCTGGCCCGTACTTTCGCATTTTTCGCATACTTGTTGGCCAGATCCTGGGCTTTTTCTGGTTTGGATCACGTAGTAATGTGGTACCACACTGAAACAGTCAATGGAAGCTAGTTCCGAATAGTACTTTAGAGGACAACGCTGGTTATGTCTCGGTTAGGTCTGGGATTGGCCCTCATCTGGCCCGTACTTTCGCATTTTTCGCATACTTGTTGGCCAGATCCTGGGTTTTTTCTGGTTTGGACCACGTAGTAATGAGGTACCTCACTGAAACGGTCAATAAAAGCTGGTTCCGATTAGTGTTTTAGAGGATAACGCTGGTTATGTCTGGGTTAGCTCTGGTATTCGCAATCATCTGGCTCATACTTTCGCTTTTTTCGCATACTTGTTTGCCAGATGCTGGGTTTTTTCTGGTTAGGATCCCGTAGTAATGCGGTATTACACCGAAACAGTCAATTAAACCTGGTTGCGATTAATATTTTAGAGGATAACGCTGGTTATGTCTCGGTTAGGTCTGGGATTTGCCCTCACCTGGCCCGTAGTTTCGCATTTTTGCATTCTTGTTGGCCAGATCCTAGGCTTTTTGCTGATTTGGATCACGTAGTAATGTGGTACCACACTGAAACAGTCAATAGATGCTGGTTCCGAATATTATTTTAGAGGATTACGCTGGCTATGTCTGGGTTAGTTCTGGTATTTGCAATCATCTGGCCCATACTTTCGCGTTTTTCGCATATTTATTGGCCAGATCCTGGGTTTTTTCTGGTTAGGATCCCGTAGTAATGAAGTTCCACACCGAAACAGTCAATTAAACCTGGTTGCGATTAATATTTTAGAGGATAACGCCGGTTATATCTCGGTTAGGTCTGGGATTTGCCCTCATCTGGCCCGTACTTTCGCATTTTTGCATTCTTGTTGGCCAGATCCTAGGCTTTTTGCTGATTTGGATCACGTAGTTATGTGGTACCACACTGAAACAGTCAATAGAAGCTGGTTCCGAATAGTATTTTAGAGGATAACGCTGGCTATGTCTGGGTTAGTTCTGGTATTTGCAATCATCTGGCCCATACTTTCGCGTTTTTCGCATATTTGTTGGCCAGATGCTGGGTTTTTTCTGGTTTGGATCCCGTAATAATGACGTTCCACACCGAAACAGCCAATTAAACCTGGTTTCGATTAATATGTTAGAGGATAACGCCGGTTATATCTCGGTTAGATCCGGGATTTGCCCTCATCTGGCTCGTACCTGCGCATTTTTCGCATACTTGTTGGCCATATCCTGGCCTTATTCTGGTTTGTATCACGTAGTAATGTGGTACCACACTGAAACAGTCAATAGAAGCTGGTTCCGAATAGTATTTTAGAGGATTACGCTGGCTATGTCTGGGTTAGTTCTGGTATTTGCAATCATCTGGCCCATACTTTCGCGTTTTTCGCATATTTATTGGCCAGATCCTGGGTTTTTTCTGGTTAGGATCCCGTAGTAATGAAGTTCCACACCGAAACAGTCAATTAAACCTGGTTGCGATTAATATTTTAGAGGATAACGCCGGTTATATCTCGGTTAGGTCTGGGATTTGCCCTCATCTGGCCCGTACTTTCGCATTTTTGCATTCTTGTTGGCCAGATCCTAGGCTTTTTGCTGATTTGGATCACGTAGTTATGTGGTACCACACTGAAACAGTCAATAGAAGCTGGTTCCGAATAGTATTTTAGAGGATAACGCTGGCTATGTCTGGGATAGTTCTGGTATTTGCAATCATCTGGCCCATACTTTCGCGTTTTTCGCATATTTGTTGGCCAGATGCTGGGTTTTTTCTGGTTTGGATCCCGTAATAATGGCGTTCCACACCGAAACAGCCAATTAAACCTGGTTTCGATTAATATGTTAGAGGATAACGCCGGTTATATCTCGGTTAGATCCGGGATTTGCCCTCATCTGGCTCGTACCTGCGCATTTTTCGCATACTTGTTGGCCATATCCTGGCCTTATTCTGGTTTGTATCACGTAGTAATGTGGTACCACACTGAAACAGTCAATAGAAGCTGGTTCCGAATAGTATTTTAGAGGATAACGCTGGCTATGTCTGGGTTAGTTCTGGTATTTGCAATCATCTGGCTCATACTTTCGCGTTTTTCTCATATTTGTTGGGAAGATCCTGGGTTTTTTCTGGTTTGGATCCCGTAGTAATTAGGTTCCACACCGAAACAGTCAATTAAACCTGGTTGCGATTAATATTTTAGAGGATAACGCCGGTTATGTCTTGGTTAGGTCTGGGATTTGCCCTCATCTGGCTCGTACTTTCGCATTTTTCGCATACTTGTTGGCCAGATCCTGGGCTTTTTCTCGTTTGTATCACGTAGTAATGTGGTACCACACTGAAGCAGTCAATAGAAGCTAGTTCCGAATAGTATTTTAGAGGACAACGCTGGTTATGTCTCGGTTAGGTCTGGGATTGGCCCTCATCTGGCCCGTACTTTCGCATTTTTCGCATACTTGTTGGCCAGATCCTGGGCTTTTTCTGGTTTGGATCACGTAGTAATGTGGTACCACACTGAAACAGTCAATAGAAGCTAGTTCCGAATAGTATTTTAGAGGACAACGCTGGTTATGTCTCGGTTAGGTCTGGGATTGGCCCTCATCTGGCCCGTACTTTCGCATTTTTCGCATACTTGTTGGCCAGATCCTGGGTTTTTTCTGGTTTGGACCACGTAGTAATGAGGTACCTCACTGAAACGGTCAATAAAAGCTGGTTCCGATTAGTGTTTTAGAGGATAACGCTGGTTATGTCTGGGTTAGTTCTGGTATTCGCAATCATCTGGCTCATACTTTCGCTTTTTTCGCATACTTGTTTGCCAGATGCTGGGTTTTTTCTGGTTTGGATCCCGTAGTAATGAGGTTCCACACCTGAACAGTCAATTAAACCTGGTTGCGATTAATATTTTAGAGGATAACGCCGGTTTTGTCTCGGTTAGGTCTGGGATTTGCCCTCATCTGGTTCGTACTTTCGCATTTCTCGCATACTTGTTGGCCAGATCCTGGCCTTTTTCTGGTTTGTATCACGTAGTAATGTGGTACTACACTGAAACAGTCAATAGAAGCTGGTTCCGAATAGTATTTTAGAGGATAACGCTGGCTATGTCTGGGTTAGTTCTGGTATTTGCAATCATCTTGCTCATACTTTCGCTTTTTTCGCATACTTGTTGGCCAGATGCTGGGTTTTTTCTGGTTTGGATCACGTAATAATGACGTTCCACACCGAAACAGTCAATTAAACCTAGTTTCGATTAATATTTTAGAGGATATTGCCGGTTATATCTCGGTTAGGTCTGGGATTTGCCCTCATCTGGCCCGTACTTTCGCATTTTTGCATTCTTGTTGGCCAGATCCTAGGCTTTTTGCTGATTTGGATCACGTAGTTATGTGGTACCACACTGAAACAGTCAATAGAAGCTGGTTCCGAATAGTATTTTAGAGGATAACGCTGGCTATGTCTGGGTTAGTTCTGGTATTTGCAATCATCTGGCCCATACTTTCGCGTTTTTCGCATATTTGTTGGCCAGATGCTGGGTTTTTTCTGGTTTGGATCCCGTAATAATAACGTTCCACACCGAAGCAGCCAATTAAACCTGGTTTCGATTAATATGTTAGAGGATAACGCCGGTTATATCTCGGTTAGATCCGGGATTTGCCCTCATCTGGCTCGTACCTGCGCATTTTTCGCATACTTGTTGGCCATATCCTGGCCTTATTCTGGTTTCTATCACGTAGTAATGTGGTACCACACTGAAACAGTCAATAGAAGCTGGTTCCGAATAGTATTTTAGAGGATAACGCTGGCTATGTCTGGGTTAGTTCTGGTATTTGCAATTATCTGGCTCATACTTTCGCGTTTTTCGCATATTTGTTGGCAACATCCTGGGTTTTTTCTGGTTTGGATCCCGTAGTAATGAGGTTCCACACCGAAACAGTCAATTAAACCTGGTTGCGATTAATATTTTAGAGGATAACGCCGGTTTTGTCTTGGTTAGGTCTGGGATTTGCCCTCATCTGGCTCGTACTTTCGTATTTTTCGCATACTTGTTGGCCAGATCCTGGGCTTTTTCTGGATTGTATCACGTAGTAATGTGGTACCACACTGAAACAGTCAATAGAAGCTAGTTCCGAATAGTATTTTAGAGGACAACGCTGGTTATGTCTCGGTTAGGTCTGGGATTTGCCCTCATCTGGCCCGTACTTTCGCATTTTTCGCATACTTGTTGGCCAGATCCTGGGCTTTTTCTGGTTTGGATCACGTAGTAATGTGGTACCACACTGAAACAGTCAATAAAAGCCGGTTCCGATTAGTGTTTTAGAGGATAACGCTGGTTATGTCTGGGTTAGTTCTGGTATTCGCAATCATCTGGCTCATACTTTCGCATTTTTCGCATACTTGTTTGCCAGATGCTGGGTTTTTTCTGGTTTGGATCCCGTAGTAATGAGGTTCCACACCTGGACAGTCAATTAAACCTGGTTGCGATTAATATTTTAGAGGATAACGCCGGTTTTGTCTCGGTTAGGTCTGGGATTTGCCCTCATCTGGTTCGTACTTTCGCATTTCTCGCATACTTGTTGGCCAGATCCTGTCCATTTTCTGGTTTGTATCACGTAGTAATGTGGTACTACACTGAAACAGTCAATAGAAACTGGTTCCGAATAGTATTTTAGAGGATAACGCTGGCTATGTCTGGGTTAGTTCTGGTATTTGCAATCATCTTGCTCATACTTTCGTTTTTTTCGCATACTAGTTGGCCAGATGCTGGGTTTTTTCTGGTTTGGATCACGTAATAATGACGTTCCACACCGAAACAGTCAATTAAACCTAGTTTCGATTAATATTTTAGAGGATATTGCCGGTTATATCTCGGTTAGGTCTGGGATTTGCCCTCATCTGGCTCGTACCTTCGCATTTCTCGCATACTTGTTGGCCAGATCCTGGCCTTTTTCTGGTTTGTATCACGTAGTAATGTGGTACTACACTGAAACAGTCAATAGAAGCTGGTTCCGAATAGTATTTTAGTGGATAACGCTGGCTATGTCTGGGTTAGTTCTGGTATTTGCAATCATCTTGCTCATACTTTCGCTTTTTTCGCATACTTGTTGGCCAGATGCTGGGTTTTTTCTAGTTTGTACCACGTAGTAATGAGGTACCTCACTGAAACAGTCAATAAAAGCTGGTTCCGATTAGTGTTTTAGAGGATAACGCTGGCTATGTCTGGGTTAGTTCTGGTATTTGCAATCATCTTGCTCATACTTTCGCTTTTTTCGCATACTTGTTGGCCAGATGCTGGGTTTTTTCTGGTTTGGATCACGTAATAATGACGTTCCACACCGAAACAGTCAATTAAACCTAGTTTCGATTAATACTTTAGAGGATATTGCCCGTTATATCTCGGTTAGGTCTGGGATTTGCCCTCATCTGGCTCGTACCTTCGCATTTCTCGCATACTTGTTGGCCAGATCCTGGGCTTTTTCTGGTTTGTATCACGTAGTAATGTGGTACTACACTGAAACAGTCAATAGAAGCTGGTTCCGAATGGTATTTTAGAGGATAACGCTGGCTATGTCTGGGTTAGTTCTGGTATTTGCAATCATCTCGCACATACTTTCGCTTTTTTCGCATACTTGTTGGCCAGATGCTGGGTTTTTTCTAGTTTGGACCACGTAGTAATGAGGTACCTCACTGAAGCAGTCAATAATAGCTGGTTCCGATTAGTGTTTTAGAGGATAACGCTGGCTATGTCTGGGTTAGTTCTGGTATTTGCAATCATCTTGCTCATACTTTCGCATTCTTCACATACTTGTTGAACGGATCCTGGGTTTTTTCTGGTTTGGATCACGTAGTAATGTGGTACCTCACTGAAACATTCAATTAAACCTGGTCTTGATAAATATTTTAGAGGATAACGCAAGTTAGGTCTGGGATAGGTCTAGGATTTGCCCTCATCAGGCTCTTACTATCGCATATTACTCATACTTCGTGGCTAGATCCTGGGCTATTTCTGGATTGGATCACGTAGTAAAGTGGTACCACACTGGAACATTCAATGAAACCTGTTCTGGATAAATATTTTAGAGGATAACGCATCTTAGGTCTGGGTTAGGTCTAAGATTTGCCCTCATCAGGCTCACAGTTTCGCGTTTTTCACATACTTGTTAAACAGATCCTGGGTTTTTTCTGGTTTGGATCACGTAGTAATGTGGTACCACACTAAAACAGTCAATTAAACCTGGTTTCGATCTATATTTTACAGGATCACGCAAGCTCGGTCTGGGATAGGTCTGGGATTAGCCCTCATCAGACTCATACTTTCGCACACTTCACATACTCGTTGACAAGATCCTGGGTTTTTTTCTGGCTTGGATCACGTAGTAATGTGGTTCCACACTGAAACAGTCGATTAAACTTGGCTTCGATCAATATTTTAGAGGATAACGCAAGTTAGGTCTGGGACAGGTCTGGGATTTGCCCTCATCAGGCTCATACTTTCGCGTTTTTCACATACTTGTTGAACGGATCCTAGGTTTTTTTCTGGTTTGGTTCACGTAGTAATGTGGGTCCACACTGAAACAATCAATTAAACCTGGTCTTGATAAATATTTTAGAGGATAACGCATGTTAGGTCCGTGATAGGTCTGGGATTTGCCCTCATCAGACTCACACTTTCGCACACTTCACATACTCGTTGAACAGATCCTGCATTATTTTCTGGTTTGGATCACATAGTAATGTGGTACCACACTGAAACATTCAATTGAACCTGGCCTTGATAAATATTTTGGAGGATAACACAAGTTAGGTCTGGGATAGGTCTGGGATTTGCTCTCATCAGGCTCATTCTTTCGCATATTTCTCATACTTGATGGCTAGATCCTGAGCTTTTTCTGGATTGCATCACGTAGTAATGTAGTACCACACTGAAACAGTCAATGAAACCTGGTTTCCATCAATATTTTAGAGGACAACGCAAGTTAGGTTTAGGTAAGGCCTGAGATTTTCACTGATCAGACTCATACATTCGCATTCTTCACATACTTGTTGAACGGATCCTGGGTTTTTTCTGGTTTGGATCACGTAGTTATGTGGGTCCACACTGAAACAATCAATTAAACCTGGTCTTGATAAATATTTTAGAGGATAACGCGTGTTAGGTCTGGGATAGGTCTGGGATTTGCCCACATCAGACTCATACTTTCGCACACTTCACATACTCGTTGAACAGATCCTGGGTTATTTTCTGGTTTGGATCACATAGTAATGTGGTACCAAACTGAAACAGTCGATTAAACCAGGTTTCGATCAATATTTTTGAGGATAACGCATGTTAGGTCTAGGTTAGGCCTGGGATTTTCACTCATCAGACTCATACTTTCGCATTCTTCACATACTTGTTGAACGGATCCTGGGTTTTTTCTGGTTTGGATCACGTAGTAATGTGGGTCCACACTGAAACAATCAATTAAACCTGGTCTTGATAAATATTTTAGAGGATAACGCATGTTAGGTCTGTGATAGGTCTGGGATTTGCCCTCATCAGACTCATACTTTCGCACACTTCACATACTCGTTGAACAGATCCTGGGTTATTTTCTGGTTTGGATCACATAGTAATGTGGTACCACACTGAAACAGTCGATTAAACCAGGTTTCGATCACTATTTTTGAGGACAACGCATGTTAGGTCTAGGTTAGGCCTGGGATTTTCACTCATCAGACTCATACCTACGCACACTTCACATTCTCGTTGAACAGATCCTGGGTTTTTTCTGGAGTGGATCACGTAGTAATGAAGTACAACACTGAAACAGTCAATTAAACCTGGTTTCCATCAATATTTTAGAGGACAGCGCATGTTAGGACTAGGTTAGGCCGGGGATTTGCCCTGATCAGGGTCATACTTTCGCAGTTTTAACATACATGTTGACCTGATCGAGGGTTTTTTCTGCTTTGGATCACATAGTAATGTGGTACCACACTGAAACATTCAATTGAACCTGGCCTTGATAAATATTTTGGAGGATAACGCAAGTTAGGTCTGGGATAGGTCTGGGATTTGCCCCCATCAGGCTCATACTTTCGCGTTCTTCACATACTTGTTGAACAGATCCTGGGTTTTTTCTGGTTTTGATCCCGTAGTAGTGTGGTACCACAATAAAACAGTCAATTAAACCTGGTTTCGATCAATATTTTAGAGGATATCGCAAGTTAGGTCTGGGATAGGTCTGGGATTTGCCCTCATCAGACTCATACTTTTGCACACTTGACATACTCGTTGATCAAATCCTGGGTTTTTTTCTGGTTTGGATCACGTAGTAATGTGGTACCACACTGAAACATTCAATGAAACCAGGTCTGGATAAATATTTTAGAGGATAACGCAAGTTAGGTCTGGGATAGGTCTGGGATTAGCCCTCATCAGACTCATACTTTCGCTTTCTTCACATACTCGTTGAACAGATCCTGTGTTATTTTCTGGTTTGGATCACATAGTAATGTGGTACCACACTGAAACAGTCGATTAAACCAGGTTTCGATCAATATTTTTGAGGATAACGCATGTTAGGTCTAGGTTTGGTCTGGGATTTTCACTCATCAGACTCATACTTTCGCATTCTTCACATACTTGTTGAACGGATCCTGGGTTTTTTCTGGATTGGATCACGTAGTAATGTGGTACCACACTGAAACATTCAATGAAACCTGGTCTGGATAAATATTTTAGAGGATAACGCAAGTTAGGTCTGGGGTAGGTCTGGGATTAGCCCTCATCAGACCCATACTTTCGCACACTTCACATACTCGTTGAACAGATCCTGGGTTTTTTTCTGGTTTGGATCACGTAGTAATGTGGTAACACACTGAAACAGTCGATTAAACCTGGTTTCGATCAGTATTATTGAGGATAACGCATGTTAGGTCTAGGTCAGGTCTAGGATTTGCCCTCATCAGGCTCATACTTTCTCATATTTCTCATACTTCATGGCTGGATCCTGGGCTATTTCTGCTTTGGATCACGTAGTAAAGTGGTACCACACTGAGACAGTCCATTAAACCTGGTTTGCATCAATATTTTAGAGGATAACGCATGTTAGGTCTAGGTTAGCCCCGAGATTTTCACTCATCAGACTCACACTTTCGCACACTTCACATACTCGTTGAACAGATCCTGGGTTTTTTCTGGTTAGGATCCCGTAGTAATGAGGTTCCACACCGAAACAGTCAATTAAACCTGGTTGCGATTAATATTTTAGAGGATAACGCCGGTTATGTCTCGGTTAGGTCTGGGATTTGACCTCATCTGGCCCGTACTTTCGCATTTTTGCATTCTTGTTGGCCAGATCCTAGGCTTTTTGCTGATTTGGATCACGTAGTTATGTGGTACCACACCGAAACAGTCAATAGAAGCTGGTTCCGAATAGTATTTTAGAGGATAACGCTGGCTATGTCTGGGTTAGTTCTGGTATTTGCAATCATCTGGCTCATACTTTCGCGTTTTTCGCATATTTGTTGGGAAGATCCTGGGTTTTTTCTGGTTTGGATCCCGTAGTAATGAGGTTCCACACCGAAACAGTCAATTAAACCTGGTTGCGATTAATATTTTAGAGGATAACGCCGGTTATGTCTTGGTTAGGTCTGGGATTTGCCCTCATCTGGCTCGTACTTTCGCATTTTTCGCATACTTGTTGGCCAGATCCTGGGCTTTTTCTGGTTTGTATCACGTAGTAATGTGGTACCACACTGAAACAGTCAATAGAAGCTAGTTCCGAATAGTATTTTAGAGGACAACGCTGGTTATGTCTCGGTTAGGTCTGGGATTGGCCCTCATCTGGCCCGTACTTTCGCATTTTTCGCATACTTGTTGGCCAGATCCTGGGCATTTCTGGTTTGGATCACGTAGTAATGTGGTACCACACTGAAACAGTCAATAGAAGCTAGTTCCGATTAGTGTTTTAGAGGATAACGCTGGTTATGTCTGGGTTAGTTCTGGTATTCACAATCATCTGGCTCATACTTTCGCTTTTTTCGCATACTTGTTTGCCAGATGCTGGGTTTTTTCTGGTTTGGATCCCGTAGTAATGAGGTTCCACACCTGAACAGTCAATTAAACCTGGTTGCGATTAATATTTTAGAGGATAACGCCGGCTTTGTCTCGGTTAGGTCTGGGATTTGCCCTCATCTGGTTCGTACTTTCGCATTTCTCGCATACTTGTTGGCCAGATCCTGGCCTTTTTCTGGTTTGTATCACGTAGTAATGTGGTACTACACTGAAACAGTCAATAGAAGCTGGTTCCGATTAGTGTTTTAGAGGATAACGCTGGTTATGTCTGGGTTAGTTCTGGTATTTGCAATCATCTGGCTCGTACTTTCGCATTTCTCGCATACTTGTTGGCCAGATGCTGGGTTTTTTCTGGTTTGGATCACGTAATAGTGACGTTCCACACCGAAACAGTCAATTAAACCAAGTTTCGATTAATATTTTAGAGGATATTGCCGGTTATATCTCGGTTAGGTCTGGGACTTGCCCTCATCTGGCTCGTACCTTCGCATTTCTCGCATACTTGTTGGCCAGATCCTCGCCTTTTTCTGGTTTGTATCACGTACTAATGTGGTACTACACTGAAACAGTCAATAGAAGCTGGTTCCGATTAGTGTTTTAGAGGATAACGCTGGTTATGTCTGGGTTAGTTCTGGTATTTGCAATCATCTGGCTCGTACTTTCGCATTTCTCGCATACTTGTTGGCCAGATGCTGGGTTTTTTCTGGTTTGGATCACGTAATAATGACGTTCCACACCGAAACAGTCAATTAAACCTAGTTTCGATTAATATTTTAGAGGATATTGCCGGTTATATCTCGGTTAGGTCTGGGATTTGCCCTCATCTGGCTCGTACCTTCGCATTTCTCGCATACTTGTTGGCCAGATCCTGGCCTTGTTCTGGCTTGGACCAAGTAGTAATGTGGGACCACACTGAAACAGTCAATTAAACCTGGTTGCGATTAATATTTTAGAGGATAACGCTGGTTATGTCTCGGTTAGTTCTGGGATTTGCCCTCATCTGGCTCGTACTTTCGCATTTTTCGCATACTTGAATGGCCAGATCCTGTGTTTTTCTATTGTTAGGATCACGTAGTAATGTGGTACTACACTGAAACAGTCAATTAAACCTGGTTGCGATTAAAATTTTAGAGGATAACGCAGGTTATGTCTCGGTTAGTTCTGGTATTTGCAATCATCTGGCTCGTACCTTCGCATTTTTCGCGGACTTGTTGGCCAGATTCTGGGCTTTTTCTGGTTTGGATCACGTAGTAATGTGGTACCACACTAAAACAGTCAATAAAAGCTGGACCCGAATAGTATTTTAGAGGACAACGCTGGCTATTCCCGCGTTAGTTCTGGTATTTGCAATCATCTGGCTCATACTTTCGCGTTTTTCGCATATTTGTTGGCCAGATCCTGGGTTTTTTTCTGGTTAGGATCCCGTAGTAACGAGGTTCCACACCGAAACAGTCAATTGAACCCGGTTGCGATTAATATTTTAGAGGATAACGCCGGTTATGTCTCGGTTAGGTCTGGGATTTGCCCTCATCTGGCTCGTACTTTCGCAATTTTCGCATACTTATTGGCAAGATCCTGGCCTTTTTCTGGTTTGTATCACGTAGTAATGCGGTACCACACCGAAACAGTCAATTAAACCTGGTTGCGATTAATATTTTAGAGGATAACGCTGGTTATGTCTCGGTTAGGTCTGGGATTTGCCCTCACCTGGCCCGTAGTTTCGCATTTTTGCATTCTTGTTGGCCAGATCCTAGGCTTTTTGCTGATTTGGATCGCGTAGTAATGTGGTACCACACTGAAACAGTCAATAGAAGCTGGTTCCGAATAGTATTTTAGAGGATAACGCTGGCTATGTCTGGGTTAGTTCTGGTATTTGGAATCATCTGGCCCATACTTTCGCGTTTTTCGCATATTTATTGGCCAGATGCTGGGTTTTTTCTGGTTAGGATCCCGTAGTAATACGGTACTACACCGAAACAGTCAATTAAACCTGGTTGCGATTAATATTTTAGAGGATAACGCTGGTTATGTCTCGTTTAGGTCTGGGATTTGCCCTCACCTGGCCCGTACTTTCGCATTTTTGCATTCTTGTTGGCCAGATCCTAGGCTTTTTGCTGATTTGGATCACGTAGTAATGTGGTACCACACTGAAACAGTCAATAGGAGCTGGTTCCGAATAGTATTTTAGAGGATAACGCTGGCTATGTCTGGGTTAGTTCTGGTATTTGCAATCATCTGGCCCATACTTTCGCGTTTTTCGCATATTTATTGGCCAGATCCTGGGTTTTTTCTGGTTAGGATCCCGTAGTAATGAGGTTCCACACCGAAACAGTCAATTAAACCTGGTTGCGATTAATATTTTAGAGGATAACGCCGGTTATGTCTCGGTTAGGTCTGGGATTTGCCCTCATCTGGCCCGTACTTTCGCATTTTTGCATTCTTGTTGGCCAGATCCTAGGCTTTTTGCTGATTTGGATCACGTAGTTATGTGGTACCACACTGAAACAGTCAATAGAAGCTGGTTCCGAATAGTATTTTAGAGGATAACGCTGGCTATGTCTGGGTTAGTTCTGGTATTTGCAATCATCTGGCCCATACTTTCGCGTTTTTCGCATATTTGTTGGCCAGATGCTGGGTTTTTTCTGGTTTGGATCCCGTAATAATGACGTTCCACACCGAAACAGCCAATTAAACCTGGTTTCGATTAATATGTTAGAGGATAACGCCGGTTATATCTCGGTTAGGTCTGGGATTGGCCCTCATCTGGCCCGTACTTTCGCATTTTTCGCATACTTGTTGGCCAGATCCTGGGCTTTTTCTGGTTTGGATCACGTAGTAATGTGGTACCACACTGAAACAGTCAATGGAAGCTAGTTCCGAATAGTATTTTAGAGGACAACGCTGGTTATGTCACGGTTAGGTCTGGGATTGGCCCTCATCTGGCCTGTACTTTCGCATTTTTCGCATACTTGTTGGCCAGATCCTGGGTTTTTTCTGGTTTGGACCACGTAGTAATGAGGTACCACACTGAAACAGTCAATGGAAGCTAGTTCCGAATAGTATTTTAGAGGACAACGCTGGTTATGTCTCGGTTAGGTCTGGGATTGGCCCTCATCTGGCCCGTACTTTCGCATTTTTCGCATACTTGTTGGCCAGATCCTGGGTTTTTTCTGGTTTGGACCACGTAGTAACGAGGTACCTCACTGAAACGGTCAATAAAAGCTGGTTCCGATTAGTGTTTTAGAGGATATCGCTGGCTATGTCTGGGTTAGTTCTGGTATTTGCAATCATCTGGCCCATACTTTCGCGTGTTTCGCATATTTATTGGCCAGATGCTGGGTTTTTTCTGGTTAGGATCCCGTAGTATTGCGGTACTACACCGAAACAGTTAATTAAACCTGGTTGTGATTAATATTTTAGAGGATAACGCTGGTTATGTCTCGTTTAGGTCTGGGATTTGCCCTCACCTGGCCCGTAGTTTCGCATTTTTGCATTCTTGTTGGCCAGATCCTAGGCTTTTTGCTGATTTGGATCACGTAGTAATGTGGTACCACACTGAAACAGTCAATAGAAGCTGGTTCCGAATAGTATTTTAGAGGATAACGCTGGCTATGTCTGGGTTAGTTCTGGTATTTGCAATCATCTGGCCCATACTTTCGCGTTTTTCGCATATTTATTGGCCAGATCCTGGGTTTTTTCTGGTTAGGATCCCGTAGTAATGAGGCTCCACACCGAAACAGTCAATTAAACCTGGTTGCGATTAATATTTTAGAGGATAACGCCGGTTATGTCTCGGTTAGGTCTGGGATTTGCCCTCATCTGGCCCGTACTTTCACATTTTTGCATTCTTGTTGGCCAGATCCTAGGCTTTTTGCTGATTTGGATCACGTAGTTATGTGGTACCACACTGAAACAGTCAATAGAAGCTGGTTCCGAATAGTATTTTAGAGGATAACGCTGGCTATGTCTGGGTTAGTTCTGGTATTTGCAATCATCTGGCCCATAGTTTCGCGTTTTTCGCATATTTGTTGGCAAGATCCTGGGTTTTTTCTGGTTTGGATCCCGTAGTAATGAGGTTCCACACCGAAACAGCCAATTAAACCTGGTTTCGATTAATATGTTAGAGGATAACGCCGGTTATATCTCGGTTAGATCCGGGATTTTCCCTCATCTGGCTCGCACCTGCGCATTTTTCGCATACTTGTTGGCCATATCCTGGCCTTATTCTGGTTTGTATCACGTAGTAATGTGGTACCACACTGAAACAGTCAATAGAAGCTGGTTCCGAATAGTATTTTAGAGGATAACGCTGGCTATGTCTGGCTTAGTTCTGGTATTTGCAATCATCTGGCTCATACTTTCGCGTTTTTCGCATATTTGTTGGCAAGATCCTGGGTTTTTTCTGGTTTGGATCCCGTAGTAATGAGGTTCCACACCGAAAAAGTCAATTAAACCTGGTTGCGATTAATATTTTAGAGGATAACGCCGGTTATGTCTTGGTTAGGTCTGGGATTTGCCCTCATCTGGTTCGTACTTTCGCATTTTTCGCATACTTGTTGGCCAGATCCTGGGCTTTTTCTGGTTTGTATCACGTAGTAATGTGGTACCACACTGAAACAGTCAATAGAAGCTAGTTCCGAATAGTATTTTAAAGGACAACGCTGGTTATGTCTCGGTGAGGTCTGGGATTGGCCCTCATCTGGCCCGTACTTTCGCATTTTTCGCATACTTGTTGGCCAGATCCTGGGCTTTTTCTGGATTGGATCACGTAGTAATGTGGTACCACACTGAAACAGTCAATGGAAGCTAGTTCCGAATAGTATTTTAGAGGACAACGCTGGTTATGTCTCGGTTAGGTCTGGGATTGGCCCTCATCTGGCCCGTACTTTCGCATTTTTCGCATACTTGTTGGCCAGATCCTGGGTTTTTTCTGGTTTGGACCACGTAGTAATGAGGTACCTCACTGAAACGGTCAATAAAAGCTGGTTCCGATTAGTGTTTTAGAGGATATCGCTGGCTATGTCTGGGTTAGTTCTGGTATTTGCAATCATCTGGCCCATACTTTCGCGTGTTTCGCATATTTATTGGCCAGATGCTGGGTTTTTTCTGGTTAGGATCCCGTAGTATTGCGGTACTACACCGAAACAGTCAATTAAACCTGGTTGTGATTAATATTTTAGAGGATAACGCTGGTTATGTCTCGTTTAGGTCTGGGATTTGCCCTCACCTGGCCCGTAGTTTCGCATTTTTGCATTCTTGTTGGCCAGATCCTAGGCTTTTTGCTGATTTGGATCACGTAGTAATGTGGTACCACACTGAAACAGTCAATAGAAGCTGGTTCCGAATAGTATTTTAGAGGATAACGCTGGCTATGTCTGGGTTAGTTCTGGTATTTGCAATCATCTGGCCCATACTTTCGCGTTTTTCGCATATTTATTGGCCAGATCCTGGGTTTTTTCTGGTTAGGATCCCGTAGTAATGAGGCTCCACACCGAAACAGTCAATTAAACCTGGTTGCGATTAATATTTTAGAGGATAACGCCGGTTATGTCTCGGTTAGGTCTGGGATTTGCCCTCATCTGGCCCGTACTTTCACATTTTTGCATTCTTGTTGGCCAGATCCTAGGCTTTTTGCTGATTTGGATCACGTAGTTATGTGGTACCACACTGAAACAGTCAATAGAAGCTGGTTCCGAATAGTATTTTAGAGGATAACGCTGGCTATGTCTGGGTTAGTTCTGGTATTTGCAATCATCTGGCCCATACTTTCGCGTTTTTCGCATATTTGTTGGCAAGATCCTGGGTTTTTTCTGGTTTGGATCCCGTAGTAATGAGGTTCCACACCGAAACAGCCAATTAAACCTGGTTTCGATTAATATGTTAGAGGATAACGCCGGTTATATCTCGGTTAGATCCGGGATTTTCCCTCATCTGGCTCGCACCTGCGCATTTTTCGCATACTTCTTGGCCATATCCTGGCCTTATTCTGGTTTGTATCACGTAGTAATGTGGTACCACACTGAAACAGTCAATAGAAGCTGGTTCCGAATAGTATTTTAGAGGAAAACGCTGGCTATGTCTGGCTTAGTTCTGGTATTTGCAATCATCTGGCTCATACTTTCGCGTTTTTCGCATATTTGTTGGCAAGATCCTGGGTTTTTTCTGGTTTGGATCCCGTAGTAATGAGGTTCCACACCGAAACAGTCAATTAAACCTGGTTGCGATTAATATTTTAGAGGATAACGCCGGTTATGTCTTGGTTAGGTCTGGGATTTGCCCTCATCTGGTTCGTACTTTCGCATTTTTCGCATACTTGTTGGCCAGATCCTGGGCTTTTTCTGGTTTGTATCACGTAGTAATGTGGTACCACACTGAAACAGTCAATAGAAGCTAGTTCCGAATAGTATTTTAAAGGACAACGCTGGTTATGTCTCGGTGAGGTCTGGGATTGGCCCTCATCTGGCCCGTACTTTCGCATTTTTCGCATACTTGTTGGCCAGATCCTGGGCTTTTTCTGGATTGGATCACGTAGTAATGTGGTACCACACTGAAACAGTCAATGGAAGCTAGTTCCGAATAGTATTTTAGAGGACAACGCTGGTTATGTCTCGGTTAGGTCTGGGATTGGCCCTCATCTGGCCCGTACTTTCGCATTTTTCGCATACTTGTTGGCCAGATCCTGGGTTTTTTCTGGTTTGGACCACGTAGTAATGAGGTACCTCACTGAAACGGTCAATAAAAGCTGGTTCCGATTAGTGTTTTAGAGGATAACGCTGGTTATGTCTGGGTTAGCTCTGGTATTCGCAATCATCTGGCTCATACTTTCGCTTTTTTCGCATACTTGTTTGCCAGATGCTGGGTTTTTTCTGGTTAGGATCCCGTAGTAATGCGGTATTACACCGAAACAGTCAATTAAACCTGGTTGCGATTAATATTTTAGAGGATAACGCTGGTTATGTCTCGGTTAGGTCTGGGATTTGCCCTCACCTGGCCCGTAGTTTCGCATTTTTGCATTCTTGTTGGCCAGATCCTAGGCTTTTTGCTGATTTGGATCACGTAGTAATGTGGTACCACACTGAAACAGTCAATAGATGCTGGTTCCGAATATTATTTTAGAGGATTACGCTGGCTATGTCTGGGTTAGTTCTGGTATTTGCAATCATCTGGCCCATACTTTCGCGTTTTTCGCATATTTATTGGCCAGATCCTGGGTTTTTTTCTGGTTAGGATCCCGTAGTAATGAAGTTCCACACCGAAACAGTCAATTAAACCTGGTTGCGATTAATATTTTAGAGGATAACGCCGGTTATGTCTTGGTTAGGTCTGGGATTTGCCCTCATCTGGTTCGTACTTTCGCATTTTTCGCATACTTGTTGGCCAGATCCTGGGCTTTTTCTGGTTTGTATCACGTAGTAATGTGGTACCACACTGAAACAGTCAATAGAAGCTAGTTCCGAATAGTATTTTAAAGGACAACGCTGGTTATGTCTCGGTGAGGTCTGGGATTGGCCCTCATCTGGCCCGTACTTTCGCATTTTTCGCATACTTGTTGGCCAGATCCTGGGCTTTTTCTGGATTGGATCACGTAGTAATGTGGTACCACACTGAAACAGTCAATGGAAGCTAGTTCCGAATAGTATTTTAGAGGACAACGCTGGTTATGTCTCGGTTAGGTCTGGGATTGGCCCTCATCTGGCCCGTACTTTCGCATTTTTCGCATACTTGTTGGCCAGATCCTGGGTTTTTTCTGGTTTGGACCACGTAGTAATGAGGTACCTCACTGAAACGGTCAATAAAAGCTGGTTCCGATTAGTGTTTTAGAGGATATCGCTGGCTATGTCTGGGTTAGTTCTGGTATTTGCAATCATCTGGCCCATACTTTCGCGTGTTTCGCATATTTATTGGCCAGATGCTGGGTTTTTTCTGGTTAGGATCCCGTAGTATTGCGGTACTACACCGAAACAGTCAATTAAACCTGGTTGTGATTAATATTTTAGAGGATAACGCTGGTTATGTCTCGTTTAGGTCTGGGATTTGCCCTCACCTGGCCCGTAGTTTCGCATTTTTGCATTCTTGTTGGCCAGATCCTAGGCTTTTTGCTGATTTGGATCACGTAGTAATGTGGTACCACACTGAAACAGTCAATAGAAGCTGGTTCCGAATAGTATTTTAGAGGATAACGCTGGCTATGTCTGGGTTAGTTCTGGTATTTGCAATCATCTGGCCCATACTTTCGCGTTTTTCGCATATTTATTGGCCAGATCCTGGGTTTTTTCTGGTTAGGATCCCGTAGTAATGAGGCTCCACACCGAAACAGTCAATTAAACCTGGTTGCGATTAATATTTTAGAGGATAACGCCGGTTATGTCTCGGTTAGGTCTGGGATTTGCCCTCATCTGGCCCGTACTTTCACATTTTTGCATTCTTGTTGGCCAGATCCTAGGCTTTTTGCTGATTTGGATCACGTAGTTATGTGGTACCACACTGAAACAGTCAATAGAAGCTGGTTCCGAATAGTATTTTAGAGGATAACGCTGGCTATGTCTGGGTTAGTTCTGGTATTTGCAATCATCTGGCCCATACTTTCGCGTTTTTCGCATATTTGTTGGCAAGATCCTGGGTTTTTTCTGGTTTGGATCCCGTAGTAATGAGGTTCCACACCGAAACAGCCAATTAAACCTGGTTTCGATTAATATGTTAGAGGATAACGCCGGTTATATCTCGGTTAGATCCGGGATTTTCCCTCATCTGGCTCGCACCTGCGCATTTTTCGCATACTTGTTGGCCATATCCTGGCCTTATTCTGGTTTGTATCACGTAGTAATGTGGTACCACACTGAAACAGTCAATAGAAGCTGGTTCCGAATAGTATTTTAGAGGAAAACGCTGGCTATGTCTGGCTTAGTTCTGGTATTTGCAATCATCTGGCTCATACTTTCGCGTTTTTCGCATATTTGTTGGCAAGATCCTGGGTTTTTTCTGGTTTGGATCCCGTAGTAATGAGGTTCCACACCGAAACAGTCAATTAAACCTGGTTGCGATTAATATTTTAGAGGATAACGCCGGTTATGTCTTGGTTAGGTCTGGGATTTGCCCTCATCTGGTTCGTACTTTCGCATTTTTCGCATACTTGTTGGCCAGATCCTGGGCTTTTTCTGGTTTGTATCACGTAGTAATGTGGTACCACACTGAAACAGTCAATAGAAGCTAGTTCCGAATAGTATTTTAAAGGACAACGCTGGTTATGTCTCGGTGAGGTCTGGGATTGGCCCTCATCTGGCCCGTACTTTCGCATTTTTCGCATACTTGTTGGCCAGATCCTGGGCTTTTTCTGGATTGGATCACGTAGTAATGTGGTACCACACTGAAACAGTCAATGGAAGCTAGTTCCGAATAGTATTTTAGAGGACAACGCTGGTTATGTCTCGGTTAGGTCTGGGATTGGCCCTCATCTGGCCCGTACTTTCGCATTTTTCGCATACTTGTTGGCCAGATCCTGGGTTTTTTCTGGTTTGGACCACGTAGTAATGAGGTACCTCACTGAAACGGTCAATAAAAGCTGGTTCCGATTAGTGTTTTAGAGGATAACGCTGGTTATGTCTGGGTTAGCTCTGGTATTCGCAATCATCTGGCTCATACTTTCGCTTTTTTCGCATACTTGTTTGCCAGATGCTGGGTTTTTTCTGGTTAGGATCCCGTAGTAATGCGGTATTACACCGAAACAGTCAATTAAACCTGGTTGCGATTAATATTTTAGAGGATAACGCTGGTTATGTCTCGGTTAGGTCTGGGATTTGCCCTCACCTGGCCCGTAGTTTCGCATTTTTGCATTCTTGTTGGCCAGATCCTAGGCTTTTTGCTGATTTGGATCACGTAGTAATGTGGTACCACACTGAAACAGTCAATAGATGCTGGTTCCGAATATTATTTTAGAGGATTACGCTGGCTATGTCTGGGTTAGTTCTGGTATTTGCAATCATCTGGCCCATACTTTCGCGTTTTTCGCATATTTATTGGCCAGATCCTGGGTTTTTTTCTGGTTAGGATCCCGTAGTAATGAAGTTCCACACCGAAACAGTCAATTAAACCTGGTTGCGATTAATATTTTAGAGGATAACGCCGGTTATATCTCGGTTAGGTCTGGGATTTGCCCTCATCTGGCCCGTATTTTCGCATTTTTGCATTCTTGTTGGCCAGATCCTAGGCTTCTTGCTGATTTGGATCACGTAGTTATGTGGTACCACACTGAAACAGTCAATAGAAGCTGGTTCCGAATAGTATTTTAGAGGATAACGCTGGCTATGTCTGGGTTAGTTCCGGTATTTGCAATCATCTGGCCCATACTTTCGCGTTTTTCGCATATTTGTTGGCCAGATGCTGGGTTTTTTCTGGTTTGGATCCCGTAATAATGACGTTCCACACCGAAACAGCCAATTAAACCTGGTTTCGATTAATATGTTAGAGGATAACGCCGGTTATATCTCGGTTAGATCCGGGATTTGCCCTCATCTGGCTCGTACCTGCGCATTTTTCGCATACTTGTTGGCCATATCCTGGCCTTATTCTGGTTTGTATCACGTAGTAATGTGGTACCACACTGAAACAGTCAATAGAAGCTGGTTCCGAATAGTATTTTAGAGGATTACGCTGGCTATGTCTGGGTTAGTTCTGGTATTTGCAATCATCTGGCCCATACTTTCGCGTTTTTCGCATATTTATTGGCCAGATCCTGGGTTTTTTCTGGTTAGGATCCCGTAGTAATGAAGTTCCACACCGAAACAGTCAATTAAACCTGGTTGCGATTAATATTTTAGAGGATAACGCCGGTTATATCTCGGTTAGGTCTGGGATTTGCCCTCATCTGGCCCGTACTTTCGCATTTTTGCATTCTTGTTGGCCAGATCCTAGGCTTTTTGCTGATTTGGATCACGTAGTTATGTGGTACCACACTGAAACAGTCAATAGAAGCTGGTTCCGAATAGTATTTTAGAGGATAACGCTGGCTATGTCTGGGTTAGTTCTGGTATTTGCAATCATCTGGCCCATACTTTCGCGTTTTTCGCATATTTGTTGGCCAGATGCTGGGTTTTTTCTGGTTTGGATCCCGTAATAATGACGTTCCACACCGAAACAGCCAATTAAACCTGGTTTCGATTAATATGTTAGAGGATAACGCCGGTTATATCTCGGTTAGATCCGGGATTTGCCCTCATCTGGCTCGTACCTGCGCATTTTTCGCATACTTGTTGGCCATATCCTGGCCTTATTCTGGTTTGTATCACGTAGTAATGTGGTACCACACTGAGACAGTCAATAGAAGCTGGTTCCGAATAGTATTTTAGAGGATAACGCTGGCTATGTCTGGGTTAGTTCTGGTATTTGCAATCATCTGGCTCATACTTTCGCGTTTTTCTTATATTTGTTGGGAAGATCCTGGGTTTTTTCTGGATTGGATCCCGCAGTAATTAGGTTCCACACCGAAACAGTCAATTAAACCTGGTTGCGATTAATATTTTAGAGGATAACGCCGGTTATGTCTTGGTTAGGTCTGGGATTTGCCCTCATCTGGCTCGTACTTTCGCATTTTTCGCATACTTGTTGGCCAGATCCTGGGCTTTTTCTCGTTTGTATCACGTAGTAATGTGGTACCACACTGAAGCAGTCAATAGAAGCTAGTTCCGAATAGTATTTTAGAGGACAACGCTGGTTATGTCTCGGTTAGGTCTGGGATTGGCCCTCATCTGGCCCGTACTTTCGCATTTTTCGCATACTTGTTGGCCAGATCCTGGGCTTTTTCTGGTTTGGATCACGTAGTAATGTGGTACCACACTGAAACAGTCAATAGAAGCTAGTTCCGAATAGTATTTTAGAGGACAACGCTGGTTATGTCTCGGTTAGGTCTGGGATTGGCCCTCATCTGGCCCGTACTTTCGCATTTTTCGCATACTTGTTGGCCAGATCCTGGGTTTTTTCTGGTTTGGACCACGTAGTAATGAGGTACCTCACTGAAACGGTCAATAAAAGCTGGTTCCGATTAGTGTTTTAGAGGATAACGCTGGTTATGTCTGGGTTAGTTCTGGTATTCGCAATCATCTGGCTCATACTTTCGCTTTTTTCGCATACTTGTTTGCCAGATGCTGGGTTTTTTCTGGTTTGGATCCCGTAGTAATGAGGTTCCACACCTGAACAGTCAATTAAACCTGGTTGCGATTAATATTTTAGAGGATAACGCCGGTTTTGTCTCGGTTAGGTCTGGGATTTGCCCTCATCTGGTTCGTACTTTCGCATTTCTCGCATACTTGTTGGCCAGATCCTGGCCTTTTTCTGGTTTGTATCACGTAGTAATGTGGTACTACACTGAAACAGTCAATAGAAGCTGGTTCCGAATAGTATTTTGGAGGATAACGCTGGCTATGTCTGGGTTAGTTCTGGTATTTGCAATCATCTTGCTCATACTTTCGCTTTTTTCGCATACTTGTTGGCCAGATGCTGGGTTTTTTCTGGTTTGGATCACGTAATAATTACGTCCCACACCGAAACAGTCAATTAAACCTAGTTTCGATTAATATTTTAGAGGATATTGCCGGTTATATCTCGGTTAGGTCTGGGACTTGCCCTCATCTGGCTCGTACCTTCACATTTCTCGCATACTTGTTGGCCAGATCCTGGGCTTTTTCTGGTTTGTATCACGTAGTAATGTGGTACTACACTGAAACAGTCAATAGAAGCTGGTTCCGATTAGTGTTTTAGAGGATAACGCTGGTTATGTCTGGGTTAGTTCTGGTATTTGCAATCATCTGGCTCGTACTTTCGCATTTCTCGCATACTTGTTGGCCAGATGCAGGGTTTTTTCTGGTTTGGATCACGTAATAATGACGTTCCACACCGAAACAGTCAATTAAACCTAGTTTCGATTAATATTTTAGAGGATATTGCCGGTTATATCTCGGTTAGGTCTGGGATTTGCCCTCATCTGGCCCGTACTTTCGCATTTTTGCATTCTTGTTGGCCAGATCCTAGGCTTTTTGCTGATTTGGATCACGTAGTTATGTGGTACCACACTGAAACAGTCAATAGAAGCTGGTTCCGAATAGTATTTTAGAGGATAACGCTGGCTATGTCTGGGTTAGTTCTGGTATTTGCAATCATCTGGCCCATACTTTCGCGTTTTTCGCATATTTATTGGCCAGATCCTGGGTTTTTTCTGGTTAGGATCCCGTAGTAATGAAGTTCCACACCGAAACAGTCAATTAAACCTGGTTGCGATTAATATTTTAGAGGATAACGCCGGTTATATCTCGGTTAGGTCTGGGATTTGCCCTCATCTGGCCCGTACTTTCGCATTTTTGCATTCTTGTTGGCCAGATCCTAGGCTTTTTGCTGATTTGGATCACGTAGTTATGTGGTACCACACTGAAACAGTCAATAGAAGCTGGTTCCGAATAGTATTTTAGAGGATAACGCTGGCTATGTCTGGGTTAGTTCTGGTATTTGCAATCATCTGGCCCATACTTTCGCGTTTTTCGCATATTTGTTGGCCAGATGCTGGGTTTTTTCTGGTTTGGATCCCGTAATAATGACGTTCCACACCGAAACAGCCAATTAAACCTGGTTTCGATTAATATGTTAGAGGATAACGCCGGTTATATCTCGGTTAGATCCGGGATTTGCCCTCATCTGGCTCGTACCTGCGCATTTTTCGCATACTTGTTGGCCATATCCTGGCCTTATTCTGGTTTGTATCACGTAGTAATGTGGTACCACACTGAGACAGTCAATAGAAGCTGGTTCCGAATAGTATTTTAGAGGATAACGCTGGCTATGTCTGGGTTAGTTCTGGTATTTGCAATCATCTGGCTCATACTTTCGCGTTTTTCTTATATTTGTTGGGAAGATCCTGGGTTTTTTCTGGTTTGGATCCCGCAGTAATTAGGTTCCACACCGAAACAGTCAATTAAACCTGGTTGCGATTAATATTTTAGAGGATAACGCCGGTTATGTCTTGGTTAGGTCTGGGATTTGCCCTCATCTGGCTCGTACTTTCGCATTTTTCGCATACTTGTTGGCCAGATCCTGGGCTTTTTCTCGTTTGTATCACGTAGTAATGTGGTACCACACTGAAGCAGTCAATAGAAGCTAGTTCCGAATAGTATTTTAGAGGACAACGCTGGTTATGTCTCGGTTAGGTCTGGGATTGGCCCTCATCTGGCCCGTACTTTCGCATTTTTCGCATACTTGTTGGCCAGATCCTGGGCTTTTTCTGGTTTGGATCACGTAGTAATGTGGTACCACACTGAAACAGTCAATAGAAGCTAGTTCCGAATAGTATTTTAGAGGACAACGCTGGTTATGTCTCGGTTAGGTCTGGGATTGGCCCTCATCTGGCCCGTACTTTCGCATTTTTCGCATACTTGTTGGCCAGATCCTGGGTTTTTTCTGGTTTGGACCACGTAGTAATGAGGTACCTCACTGAAACGGTCAATAAAAGCTGGTTCCGATTAGTGTTTTAGAGGATAACGCTGGTTATGTCTGGGTTAGTTCTGGTATTCGCAATCATCTGGCTCATACTTTCGCTTTTTTCGCATACTTGTTTGCCAGATGCTGGGTTTTTTCTGGTTTGGATCCCGTAGTAATGAGGTTCCACACCTGAACAGTCAATTAAACCTGGTTGCGATTAATATTTTAGAGGATAACGCCGGTTTTGTCTCGGTTAGGTCTGGGATTTGCCCTCATCTGGTTCGTACTTTCGCATTTCTCGCATACTTGTTGGCCAGATCCTGGCCTTTTTCTGGTTTGTATCACGTAGTAATGTGGTACTACACTGAAACAGTCAATAGAAGCTGGTTCCGAATAGTATTTTGGAGGATAACGCTGGCTATGTCTGGGTTAGTTCTGGTATTTGCAATCATCTTGCTCATACTTTCGCTTTTTTCGCATACTTGTTGGCCAGATGCTGGGTTTTTTCTGGTTTGGATCACGTAATAATTACGTCCCACACCGAAACAGTCAATTAAACCTAGTTTCGATTAATATTTTAGAGGATATTGCCGGTTATATCTCGGTTAGGTCTGGGACTTGCCCTCATCTGGCTCGTACCTTCGCATTTCTCGCATACTTGTTGGCCAGATCCTGGGCTTTTTCTGGTTTGTATCACGTAGTAATGTGGTACTACACTGAAACAGTCAATAGAAGCTGGTTCCGATTAGTGTTTTAGAGGATAACGCTGGTTATGTCTGGGTTAGTTCTGGTATTTGCAATCATCTGGCTCGTACTTTCGCATTTCTCGCATACTTGTTGGCCAGATGCAGGGTTTTTTCTGGTTTGGATCACGTAATAATGACGTTCCACACCGAAACAGTCAATTAAACCTAGTTTCGATTAATATTTTAGAGGATATTGCCGGTTATATCTCGGTTAGGTCTGGGATTTGCCCTCATCTGGCCCGTACTTTCGCATTTTTGCATTCTTGTTGGCCAGATCCTAGGCTTTTTGCTGATTTGGATCACGTAGTTATGTGGTACCACACTGAAACAGTCAATAGAAGCTGGTTCCGAATAGTATTTTAGAGGATAACGCTGGCTATGTCTGGGTTAGTTCTGGTATTTGCAATCATCTGGCCCATACTTTCGCGTTTTTCGCATATTTATTGGCCAGATCCTGGGTTTTTTCTGGTTAGGATCCCGTAGTAATGAAGTTCCACACCGAAACAGTCAATTAAACCTGGTTGCGATTAATATTTTAGAGGATAACGCCGGTTATATCTCGGTTAGGTCTGGGATTTGCCCTCATCTGGCCCGTACTTTCGCATTTTTGCATTCTTGTTGGCCAGATCCTAGGCTTTTTGCTGATTTGGATCACGTAGTTATGTGGTACCACACTGAAACAGTCAATAGAAGCTGGTTCCGAATAGTATTTTAGAGGATAACGCTGGCTATGTCTGGGTTAGTTCTGGTATTTGCAATCATCTGGCCCATACTTTCGCGTTTTTCGCATATTTGTTGGCCAGATGCTGGGTTTTTTCTGGTTTGGATCCCGTAATAATGACGTTCCACACCGAAACAGCCAATTAAACCTGGTTTCGATTAATATGTTAGAGGATAACGCCGGTTATATCTCGGTTAGATCCGGGATTTGCCCTCATCTGGCTCGTACCTGCGCATTTTTCGCATACTTGTTGGCCATATCCTGGCCTTATTCTGGTTTGTATCACGTAGTAATGTGGTACCACACTGAGACAGTCAATAGAAGCTGGTTCCGAATAGTATTTTAGAGGATAACGCTGGCTATGTCTGGGTTAGTTCTGGTATTTGCAATCATCTGGCTCATACTTTCGCGTTTTTCTTATATTTGTTGGGAAGATCCTGGGTTTTTTCTGGTTTGGATCCCGCAGTAATTAGGTTCCACACCGAAACAGTCAATTAAACCTGGTTGCGATTAATATTTTAGAGGATAACGCCGGTTATGTCTTGGTTAGGTCTGGGATTTGCCCTCATCTGGCTCGTACTTTCGCATTTTTCGCATACTTGTTGGCCAGATCCTGGGCTTTTTCTCGTTTGTATCACGTAGTAATGTGGTACCACACTGAAGCAGTCAATAGAAGCTAGTTCCGAATAGTATTTTAGAGGACAACGCTGGTTATGTCTCGGTTAGGTCTGGGATTGGCCCTCATCTGGCCCGTACTTTCGCATTTTTCGCATACTTGTTGGCCAGATCCTGGGCTTTTTCTGGTTTGGATCACGTAGTAATGTGGTACCACACTGAAACAGTCAATAGAAGCTAGTTCCGAATAGTATTTTAGAGGACAACGCTGGTTATGTCTCGGTTAGGTCTGGGATTGGCCCTCATCTGGCCCGTACTTTCGCATTTTTCGCATACTTGTTGGCCAGATCCTGGGTTTTTTCTGGTTTGGACCACGTAGTAATGAGGTACCTCACTGAAACGGTCAATAAAAGCTGGTTCCGATTAGTGTTTTAGAGGATAACGCTGGTTATGTCTGGGTTAGTTCTGGTATTCGCAATCATCTGGCTCATACTTTCGCTTTTTTCGCATACTTGTTTGCCAGATGCTGGGTTTTTTCTGGTTTGGATCCCGTAGTAATGAGGTTCCACACCTGAACAGTCAATTAAACCTGGTTGCGATTAATATTTTAGAGGATAACGCCGGTTTTGTCTCGGTTAGGTCTGGGATTTGCCCTCATCTGGTTCGTACTTTCGCATTTCTCGCATACTTGTTGGCCAGATCCTGGCCTTTTTCTGGTTTGTATCACGTAGTAATGTGGTACTACACTGAAACAGTCAATAGAAGCTGGTTCCGAATAGTATTTTGGAGGATAACGCTGGCTATGTCTGGGTTAGTTCTGGTATTTGCAATCATCTTGCTCATACTTTCGCTTTTTTCGCATACTTGTTGGCCAGATGCTGGGTTTTTTCTGGTTTGGATCACGTAATAATTACGTCCCACACCGAAACAGTCAATTAAACCTAGTTTCGATTAATATTTTAGAGGATATTGCCGGTTATATCTCGGTTAGGTCTGGGACTTGCCCTCATCTGGCTCGTACCTTCGCATTTCTCGCATACTTGTTGGCCAGATCCTGGGCTTTTTCTGGTTTGTATCACGTAGTAATGTGGTACTACACTGAAACAGTCAATAGAAGCTGGTTCCGATTAGTGTTTTAGAGGATAACGCTGGTTATGTCTGGGTTAGTTCTGGTATTTGCAATCATCTGGCTCGTACTTTCGCATTTCTCGCATACTTGTTGGCCAGATGCAGGGTTTTTTCTGGTTTGGATCACGTAATAATGACGTTCCACACCGAAACAGTCAATTAAACCTAGTTTCGATTAATATTTTAGAGGATATTGCCGGTTATATCTCGGTTAGGTCTGGGATTTGCCCTCATCTGGCCCGTACTTTCGCATTTTTGCATTCTTGTTGGCCAGATCCTAGGCTTTTTGCTGATTTGGATCACGTAGTTATGTGGTACCACACTGAAACAGTCAATAGAAGCTGGTTCCGAATAGTATTTTAGAGGATAACGCTGGCTATGTCTGGGTTAGTTCTGGTATTTGCAATCATCTGGCCCATACTTTCGCGTTTTTCGCATATTTGTTGGCCAGATGCTGGGTTTTTTCTGGTTTGGATCCCGTAATAATAACGTTCCACACCGAAGCAGCCAATTAAACCTGGTTTCGATTAATATGTTAGAGGATAACGCCGGTTATATCTCGGTTAGATCCGGGATTTGCCCTCATCTGGCTCGTACCTGCGCATTTTTCGCATACTTGTTGGCCATATCCTGGCCTTATTCTGGTTTGTATCACGTAGTAATGTGGTACCACACTGAAACAGTCAATAGAAGCTGGTTCCGAATAGTATTTTAGAGGATAACGCTGGCTATGTCTGGGTTAGTTCTGGTATTTGCAATTATCTGGCTCATACTTTCGCGTTTTTCGCATATTTGTTGGCAACATCCTGGGTTTTTTCTGGTTTGGATCCCGTAGTAATGAGGTTCCACACCGAAACAGTCAATTAAACCTGGTTGCGATTAATATTTTAGAGGATAACGCCGGTTTTGTCTTGGTTAGGTCTGGGATTTGCCCTCATCTGGCTCGTACTTTCGTATTTTTCGCATACTTGTTGGCCAGATCCTGGGCTTTTTCTGGATTGTATCACGTAGTAATGTGGTACCACACTGAAACAGTCAATAGAAGCTAGTTCCGAATAGTATTTTAGAGGACAACGCTGGTTATGTCTCGGTTAGGTCTGGGATTTGCCCTCATCTGGCCCGTACTTTCGCATTTTTCGCATACTTGTTGGCCAGATCCAGGGCTTTTTCTGGTTTGGATCACGTAGTAATGTGGTACCACACTGAAACAGTCAATAAAAGCCGGTTCCGATTAGTGTTTTAGAGGATAACGCTGGTTATGTCTGGGTTAGTTCTGGTATTCGCAATCATCTGGCTCATACTTTCGCATTTTTCGCATACTTGTTTGCCAGATGCTGGGTTTTTTCTGGTTTGGATCCCGTAGTAATGAGGTTCCACACCTGGACAGTCAATTAAACCTGGTTGCGATTAATATTTTAGAGGATAACGCCGGTTTTGTCTCGGTTAGGTCTGGGATTTGCCCTCATCTGGTTCGTACTTTCGCATTTCTCGCATACTTGTTGGCCAGATCCTGTCCATTTTCTGGTTTGTATCACGTAGTAATGTGGTACTACACTGAAACAGTCAATAGAAACTGGTTCCGAATAGTATTTTAGAGGATAACGCTGGCTATGTCTGGGTTAGTTCTGGTATTTGCAATCATCTTGCTCATACTTTCGTTTTTTTCGCATACTAGTTGGCCAGATGCTGGGTTTTTTCTGGTTTGGATCACGTAATAATGACGTTCCACACCGAAACAGTCAATTAAACCTAGTTTCGATTAATATTTTAGAGGATATTGCCGGTTATATCTCGGTTAGGTCTGGGATTTGCCCTCATCTGGCTCGTACCTTCGCATTTCTCGCATACTTGTTGGCCAGATCCTGGCCTTTTTCTGGTTTGTATCACGTAGTAATGTGGTACTACACTGAAACAGTCAATAGAAGCTGGTTCCAAATAGTATTTTAGTGGATAACGCTGGCTATGTCTGGGTTAGTTCTGGTATTTGCAATCATCTTGCTCATACTTTCGCTTTTTTCGCATACTTGTTGGCCAGATGCTGGGTTTTTTCTAGTTTGTACCACGTAGTAATGAGGTACCTCACTGAAACAGTCAATAAAAGCTGGTTCCGATTAGTGTTTTAGAGGATAACGCTGGCTATGTCTGGGTTAGTTCTGGTATTTGCAATCATCTTGCTCATACTTTCGCTTTTTTCGCATACTTGTTGGCCAGATGCTGGGTTTTTTCTGGTTTGGATCACGTAATAATGACGTTCCACACCGAAACAGTCAATTAAACCTAGTTTCGATTAATACTTTAGAGGATATTGCCCGTTATATCTCGGTTAGGTCTGGGATTTGCCCTCATCTGGCTCGTACCTTCGCATTTCTCGCATACTTGTTGGCCAGATCCTGGGCTTTTTCTGGTTTGTATCACGTAGTAATGTGGTACTACACTGAAACAGTCAATAGAAGCTGGTTCCGAATGGTATTTTAGAGGATAACGCTGGCTATGTCTGGGTTAGTTCTGGTATTTGCAATCATCTCGCACATACTTTCGCTTTTTTCGCATACTTGTTGGCCAGATGCTGGGTTTTTTCTAGTTTGGACCACGTAGTAATGAGGTACCTCACTGAAGCAGTCAATAATAGCTGGTTCCGATTAGTGTTTTAGAGGATAACGCTGGCTATGTCTGGGTTAGTTCTGGTATTTGCAATCATCTTGCTCATACTTTCGCATTCTTCACATACTTGTTGAACGGATCCTGGGTTTTTTCTGGTTTGGATCACGTAGTAATGTGGTACCTCACTGAAACATTCAATTAAACCTGGTCTTGATAAATATTTTAGAGGATAACGCAAGTTAGGTCTGGGATAGGTCTAGGATTTGCCCTCATCAGGCTCTTACTATCGCATATTACTCATACTTCGTGGCTAGATCCTGGGCTATTTCTGGATTGGATCACGTAGTAAAGTGGTACCACACTGGAACATTCAATGAAACCTGTTCTGGATAAATATTTTAGAGGATAACGCATCTTAGGTCTGGGTTAGGTCTAAGATTTGCCCTCATCAGGCTCACAGTTTCGCGTTTTTCACATACTTGTTAAACAGATCCTGGGTTTTTTCTGGTTTGGATCACGTAGTAATGTGGTACCACACTAAAACAGTCAATTAAACCTGGTTTCGATCTATATTTTACAGGATCACGCAAGCTCGGTCTGGGATAGGTCTGGGATTAGCCCTCATCAGACTCATACTTTCGCACACTTCACATACTCGTTGACAAGATCCTGGGTTTTTTTCTGGCTTGGATCACGTAGTAATGTGGTTCCACACTGAAACAGTCGATTAAACTTGGCTTCGATCAATATTTTAGAGGATAACGCAAGTTAGGTCTGGGACAGGTCTGGGATTTGCCCTCATCAGGCTCATACTTTCGCGTTTTTCACATACTTGTTGAACGGATCCTAGGTTTTTTCTGGTTTGGTTCACGTAGTAATGTGGGTCCACACTGAAACAATCAATTAAACCTGGTCTTGATAAATATTTTAGAGGATAACGCATGTTAGGTCCGTGATAGGTCTGGGATTTGCCCTCATCAGACTCACACTTTCGCACACTTCACATACTCGTTGAACAGATCCTGCATTATTTTCTGGTTTGGATCACATAGTAATGTGGTACCACACTGAAACATTCAATTGAACCTGGCCTTGATAAATATTTTGGAGGATAACACAAGTTAGGTCTGGGATAGGTCTGGGATTTGCTCTCATCAGGCTCATTCTTTCGCATATTTCTCATACTTGATGGCTAGATCCTGAGCTTTTTCTGGATTGCATCACGTAGTAATGTAGTACCACACTGAAACAGTCAATGAAACCTGGTTTCCATCAATATTTTAGAGGACAACGCAAGTTAGGTTTAGGTAAGGCCTGAGATTTTCACTGATCAGACTCATACATTCGCATTCTTCACATACTTGTTGAACGGATCCTGGGTTTTTTCTGGTTTGGATCACGTAGTTATGTGGGTCCACACTGAAACAATCAATTAAACCTGGTCTTGATAAATATTTTAGAGGATAACGCGTGTTAGGTCTGGGATAGGTCTGGGATTTGCCCACATCAGACTCATACTTTCGCACACTTCACATACTCGTTGAACAGATCCTGGGTTATTTTCTGGTTTGGATCACATAGTAATGTGGTACCACACTGAAACAGTCGATTAAACCAGGTTTCGATCAATATTTTTGAGGATAACGCATGTTAGGTCTAGGTTAGGCCTGGGATTTTCACTCATCAGACTCATACTTTCGCATTCTTCACATACTTGTTGAACGGATCCTGGGTTTTTTCTGGTTTGGATCACGTAGTAATGTGGGTCCACACTGAAACAATCAATTAAACCTGGTCTTGATAAATATTTTAGAGGATAACGCATGTTAGGTCTGTGATAGGTCTGGGATTTGCCCTCATCAGACTCATACTTTCGCACACTTCACATACTCGTTGAACAGATCCTGGGTTATTTTCTGGTTTGGATCACATAGTAATGTGGTACCACACTGAAACAGTCGATTAAACCAGGTTTCGATCACTATTTTTGAGGACAACGCATGTTAGGTCTAGGTTAGGCCTGGGATTTTCACTCATCAGACTCATACCTACGCACACTTCACATTCTCGTTGAACAGATCCTGGGTTTTTTCTGGAGTGGATCACGTAGTAATGAAGTACAACACTGAAACAGTCAATTAAACCTGGTTTCCATCAATATTTTAGAGGACAGCGCATGTTAGGACTAGGTTAGGCCGGGGATTTGCCCTGATCAGGGTCATACTTTCGCAGTTTTAACATACATGTTGACCTGATCGAGGGTTTTTTCTGCTTTGGATCACATAGTAATGTGGTACCACACTGAAACATTCAATTGAACCTGGCCTTGATAAATATTTTGGAGGATAACGCAAGTTAGGTCTGGGATAGGTCTGGGATTTGCCCCCATCAGGCTCATACTTTCGCGTTCTTCACATACTTGTTGAACAGATCCTGGGTTTTTTCTGGTTTTGATCCCGTAGTAGTGTGGTACCACAATAAAACAGTCAATTAAACCTGGTTTCGATCAATATTTTAGAGGATATCGCAAGTTAGGTCTGGGATAGGTCTGGGATTTGCCCTCATCAGACTCATACTTTTGCACACTTGACATACTCGTTGATCAAATCCTGGGTTTTTTTCTGGTTTGGATCACGTAGTAATGTGGTACCACACTGAAACATTCAATGAGACCAGGTCTGGATAAATATTTTAGAGGATAACGCAAGTTAGGTCTGGGATAGGTCTGGGATTAGCCCTCATCAGACTCATACTTTCGCTTTCTTCACATACTCGTTGAACAGATCCTGTGTTATTTTCTGGTTTGGATCACATAGTAATGTGGTACCACACTGAAACAGTCGATTAAACCAGGTTTCGATCAATATTTTTGAGGATAACGCATGTTAGGTCTAGGTTTGGTCTGGGATTTTCACTCATCAGACTCATACTTTCGCATTCTTCACATACTTGTTGAACGGATCCTGGGTTTTTTCTGGATTGGATCACGTAGTAATGTGGGTCCACACTGAAACAATCAATTAAACCTGGTCTTGATAAATATTTTAGAGGATAACGCATGTTAGGTCTGTGATAGGTCTGGGATTTGCCCTCATCAGACTCATACTTTCGCACACTTCACATACTCGTTGAACAGATCCTGGGTTATTTTCTGGTTTGGATCACATAGTAATGTGGTACCACACTGAAACAGTCGATTAAACCAGGTTTCGATCACTATTTTTGAGGACAACGCATGTTAGGTCTAGGTTAGGCCTGGGATTTTCACTCATCAGACTCATACCTACGCACACTTCACATTCTCGTTGAACAGATCCTGGGTTTTTTCTGGAGTGGATCACGTAGTAATGAAGTACAACACTGAAACAGTCAATTAAACCTGGTTTCCATCAATATTTTAGAGGACAGCGCATGTTAGGACTAGGTTAGGCCGGGGATTTGCCCTGATCAGGGTCATACTTTCGCAGTTTTAACATACATGTTGACCTGATCGAGGGTTTTTTCTGCTTTGGATCACATAGTAATGTGGTACCACACTGAAACATTCAATTGAACCTGGCCTTGATAAATATTTTGGAGGATAACGCAAGTTAGGTCTGGGATAGGTCTGGGATTTGCCCTCATCAGGCTCATACTTTCGCGTTCTTCACATACTTGTTGAACAGATCCTGGGTTTTTTCTGGTTTTGATCCCGTAGTAGTGTGGTACCACAATAAAACAGTCAATTAAACCTGGTTTCGATCAATATTTTAGAGGATATCGCAAGTTAGGTCTGGGATAGGTCTGGGATTTGCCCTCATCAGACTCATACTTTCGCACACTTGACATACTCGTTGATCAAATCCTGGGTTTTTTTCTGGTTTGGATCACGTAGTAATGTGGTATCACACTGAAACATTCAATGAAACCAGGTCTGGATAAATATTTTAGAGGATAACGCAAGTTAGGTCTGGGATAGGTCTGGGATTAGCCCTCATCAGACTCATACTTTCGCTTTCTTCACATACTCGTTGAACAGATCCTGTGTTATTTTCTGGTTTGGATCACATAGTAATGTGGTACCACACTGAAACAGTCGATTAAACCAGGTTTCGATCAATATTTTTGAGGATAACGCATGTTAGGTCTAGGTTTGGTCTGGGATTTTCACTCATCAGACTCATACTTTCGCATTCTTCACATACTTGTTGAACGGATCCTGGGTTTTTTCGGGATTGGATCACGTAGTAATGTGGTACCACACTGAAACATTCAATGAAACCTGGCCTGGATAAATATTTTAGAGGATAACGCAAGTTAGGTCTGGGGTAGGTCTGGGATTAGCCCTCATCAGACTCATACTTTCGCACACTTCACATACTCGTTGAACAGATCCTGGGTTTTTTTCTGGTTTGGATCACGTAGTAATGTGGTAACACACTGAAACAGTCGATTAAACCTGGTTTCGATCAATATTATTGAGGATAACGCATGTTAGGTCTAGGTCAGGTCTAGGATTTGCCCACATCAGGCTCATACTTTCTCATATTTCTCATACTTCATGGCTGGATCCTGGGCTATTTCTGCTTTGGATCACGTAGTAAAGTGGTACCACACTGAAACAGTCCATTAAACCTGGTTTGCATCAATATTTTAGAGGATAACGCATGTTAGGTCTAGGTTAGCCCCGAGATTTTCACTCATCAGACTCACACTTTCGCATTCTTCACATACTTGTTGAACGGATCCTGGGTTCTTTCTGGTTTGGATCACGTAGTAATGTGGGACCACACTGAAACAATCAATTAAACCTGGTCTTGATAAATATTTTAGAGGACAACGTATGTTAGGTCTGGGTTAGGTCTAGGATTTGCCCCCATCAGGCTCATACTTTCGCATATTTCTCATACTTCATGGCTAGATCCTGGGCTATTTCTGGATTGGATCACGTAGTAATGTGGTACTACACTGAAACAGTCAATTAAACCTGGTTTCGCTCAATATTTTAGAAGATAACGCATGTTAGGCCTAGGTTAGGCCTGGGATTTGCCTTATCAGGGTCATACTTTCGCAGTTTTAACATACATGTTGACGTGATCGAGGGTTTTTTCTGCTTTGGATCACGTAGTAAAGTGGTACCACATTGAAACAGTCCATTAAACCTTGTTTGGATCAATATTCTTGAGGATAAACCATGTTAGGTCTAGGTTAGGCCTGGGATTTTCACTCATCAGACTCATACTTTCGCATTCTTCACATACTTGTTGAACGGATCATGGGTTTTTCTGGTTTGGATCACGTAGTAATGTGGGACCACACTGAAACAATCAATTAAACCTGGTCTTGATAAATATTTTAGAGGACAACCCATGTTAAGTCTGGGCTAGGTCTAGGATTTGCTCTCATCAGGCTCATACTTTCGCATATTTCTCATACTTCATGGCTAGATCCTGGGATATTTCTGGATTGGATCACGTAGTAATGTGGTACCACACTGAAACAGTCAATTAAACCTGGTTTCGCTCAATATTTTAGAAGATAACGCATGTTAGGTCTAGGTTAGGCCTGGGATTTGCCCTCATCAGGGTCATACTTTCGCAGTTTTAACATGCATGTTGACCTGATCGAGGGTTTTTTCTGCTTTGGATCACGTAGTAAAGTGGTACCACAACTAAAACAGTCAATTAAACCAGGTTTCGATCACTATTTTAGAGGATAACGCATGTTAGGTCTGGGATAGGTCTGGGATTATCCCTCATCAGACTCATACTTTCGCACACTTCACATACTCGTTGACAAGATCCTGGGTTTTTTTCTGGTTTGGATCACGTAGTAATGTGGTACCACACTGAAACTGTCGATTAAACCTGGTTTCGAACACTATTTTAGAAGACAATGCAAGTTAGGTCTGGGATAGGTCTGGGATTTGCCCTCATCAGGCTCATACTTTCGCGTTTTTCACATACTTGTTGAACAGATCCTGGTTTTTTTCTGGTTTGGATCACGTAGTAATGTGGTACCACACTGAAACAGTCAATTAAACCTGGTTTCGCTCAATATTTTAGAAGATAACGCATGTTAGGTCTAGGTTAGGCCTGGGATTTGCCCTCATCAGGGTCATTCTTTCGCAGTTTTAACATACATGTTGACCTGATCGAGGGTTTTTTCTGCTTTGGATCACGCAGTAAAGTGGTACCACACTGAAACAGTCCATTAAACCTGGTTTGGATCAATATTTTTGAGGATAACGCATGTCAGGTCTAGGTTAGGCCTGGGATTTTCACTCTTCAGACTCACACTTTCGCATTCTTCACGTACTTGTTGAACGGATCCTGGGTTTTTTCTGGTTTGGATCACGTAGTAATGTGGTACCACCCTGAAACATTCAATTAAACCTGGTCTTGATAAATATTTTAGAGGATAACGCATGTTAGGTTTGGGTTAGGTCTTGGATTTGCCCTCATCAGGCTCATACTTTCGCATATCTCTCATACTTCATGGCTAGACCCTGGGCTGATTCTGGATTGTATCACGTAGTAATGTGGTACCACGCTGAAACAGTCAATTAAACCTGATTTCGATCAATATTTTAGAGGATAACGCAAGTTAGGTCTGGGATAGGTCTGGGATTCGCCCTCATCAGGCTCATACTTTCGCATATTTCTCATACTTGATGGCTAGATCCTGGGTTTCTTCCGGTTTGGGTCACGTAGTAGTGTGGTACCACACTGAAACAGTCGATTAAACCTGGTTTCGAACAATATTTTTTAGGATAACGCATGTTAGGTCTAGGTTAGGCCGGGGATTTTCACTCATCAGACTCATACTTTCGCACTCTTCACATACTTGTCGAACGGATGCTGGGTTTTTACTGGTTTGGATCACGTAGTAATGTGGTACCACACTGAAACATTCAATTAAACCTGGTCTTGATAAATATTTTAGAGGATAACGCATGTTAGGTCTGGGATAGGTCTGGGATTTGCATTCATCAGACTCATACTTTCGCACGCCTCACATACTCGTTGACAAGATCCTGGGTTTTTTTCTGGTTTGGATCACGTAGTAATGTGGTACCACACTGAAACTGTCGATTAAACCTGGTTTCGAACACTATTTTAGAAGACAATGCAAGTTAGGTCTGGGATAGGTCTCGGATTCGCCCTCATCAGGCTCATACTTTCGCATATTTCTCATACTTGATGGCTAGATCCTGGGTTCCTTCCGGTTTGGGTCACGTAGTAGTGTGGTACCACACTGAAACAGTCGATTAAACCTGGTTTCGAACAATATTTTTTAGGATAACGCATGTCAGGTCTAGGTTAGGCCTTGGATTTTCACTCTTCAGACTCATACTTTCGCATTCTTCACATACTTGTTGAACGGATCCTGGGTTTTTTCTGGTTTGGATCACGTAGTAATGTGGGACCACACTGAAACAATCAATTAAACCTGGTCTTGATAAATATTTTAGAGGATAACGCATGTTAGGTCTGGGTTTGGTCTAGGATTTGCCCTCGTCAGGCTCATACTTTCGCATATTTCTCATACTTCATGGCTAGATCCTGGGCTATTTCTGGATTGGATCACGTAGTAATGTGGTACCACACTGAAACAGTCGATTTAACCAGGTTTCTATCAATATTTTTGAGGATAACGCAAGTTAGGTCTGGGATAGGTCTGGGATTTGCCCTCATCAGGCTCATACTTTCGCGTTTTTCACATACTTGTTGAACAGATCCTGGGTTTTTTCCTGTTTGGGTCACGTAGTAGTGTGGTACCACACTGAAACAGTCGATTAAACCTGGTTTCGAACAATATTTTTGAGGATAACGCATGTTAGGTCTAGGTTAGGTCTGGGATTTTCACTCATCAGGCTCATACTTTCGCATTTTTCTCATACTTCATGGCTAGATCCTGGGCTATTTCTGGATTGTATCACGTAGTAATGTCGTACCACACTGAAACAGTCAATTAAACCTGGTTTCGCTCAATATTTTAGAAGATAACGTATGTTAGGCCTAGGTTAGGCCTGGATTTGCCCTCATCAGGGTCATACTTTCGCAGTTTTAACATGCATGTTGACCTGATCGAGTGTTTTTTCTGCTTTGGATCACGTAGTAAAGTGGTACCACAACTAAAACAGTCAATTAAACCTGGTTTCGATCACTATTTTAGAGGATAACGCAAGTTAGGTCTGGGATAGGTCTGGGATTTGCCCTCATCAGGCTCATACTTTCGCAGTTTTAACATGCATGTTGACCTGATCGAGGGTTTTGTCTGCTTTGGATCACGTAGTAAAGTGGTACCACAACTAAAACAGTCAATTAAACCTGGTTTCGATCAATATTTTAGAGAATAATTCATGTTAGGTCTAGGTTAGGTCTGGGATTAGCCCTCATCAGACTCATACTTTCGCACACTTCACATACTCGTTGACAAGATCCTGGGTTTTTTTCTTGTTAGGATCACGTAGTAATGTGGTACCACACTGAAACAGTCGATTAAACCTGGTTTCGATTAATATTTTAGAGGATAACGCATGTTAGGTCTGGGATAGGTCTGGGATTCGCCCTCATCAGGCTCATACTTTCGCATATTTCTCATACTTGATGGCTAGATCCTGGGCTTTTTCTGGATTGCATCATGTAGTAATGAAGTACAACACTGAAACAGTCAATTAAACCTGGTTTCCATCAATATCTTAGAGGACAACGCAAGTTAGGTCTGGGATAGGTCTGGGATTTGCCCTCATCAGGCTCATACTTTCGCGTTTTTCACATACTTGTTGAACAGATCCTGGGTTTTTTCTGGTTTCGATCACGTAGTAGTGTGGTACCACACTGAAACAGTACATTAAACCTGGTTTATATCAATATTTTTGAGGATAACGCATGTTAGGTCTAGGTTAGGCCGGGGATTTTCACTCATCAGACTCATACTTTCGCATTCTTCGCATACTTGTTGAACGGATCCTGGGTTTTGTCTGGTTTGGATCACGTAGTAATGTGGTACCACACTGAAACAGTCGATTAAACCAGGTTTCGATCAATATTTTTGAGGACAACGCAAGTTAGGTCTAGGTTAGGTCTGGGATTTGCCCTCATCAGGCTCATACTTTCGCGTTTTTCACATACTTGTTGAACAGATCCTGGGTTTTTTCTGGTTTGGATCACGTAGTCGTGTGGTACCACACTGAAACAGTACATTAAACCTGGTTTCGATCAATATTTTTAAGGATAACGCATGTTAGGTCTAGGTTAGGCCGGGGATTTTCACTCATCAGACTCATACTTTGGCATTCTTCACATACTTGTTGCACGGATCCTGGGTTTTTTCTGGTTTGGTTCACGTAGTAATGTGATACCACACTGGAACATTCAATTAAACCTGGTCTTGATAAATATTTTAGAGGATAACGCATGTTAGGTTTGGGTTAGGTCTAGGATTTGCCCTCATCAGGCTCATACTTTCGCATATTTCTCATACTTCATGGCTAGATCCTGGGCTGTTTCTGGATTGTATTACGTAGTAATGTGGTACCACGCTGAAACAGTCAATTAAACCTGGTTTCGATCAATAGTTTTGAGGATAACGCGTGTTAGGTCTAGGTTAGCCCAGGGATTTTCACTCATCAGACTCATACTTTCGCATTCTTCACATACTTGTTGAACGGATCCTGGGTTTTTTCTGGTTTGGATCACGTAGTAATGTGGGACCACACTGAAACAATCAATTAAACCTGGTCATGATAATTATTTTAGAGGATAACGCATGTTAGGTCTGGGTTAGGACTAGGATTTGCCCCCATCAGGCTCATACTTTCGCATATTTCTCATACTTCATGGCTGGATCCGGGGCTATTTCTGGATTGGATCACGTGGTAATGTGGTACCACACTGAAACAGTCAATTAAACCTGGTTTCCATCAATATTTTAGAGGAAAACGCATGTTAGGTCTAGGTTAGGCCTGGGATTTGCCCTCATCAGGGTCATACTTCCGCAGTTTTAACATACATGTTGGCCTGATCGAGGGTTTTTTCTGCTTTGGATCACGTAGTGAAGTGGTACCGCACTGAAGCAGACCATTAAACCTGGTTTGGATCAATATTTTAGAGGATAACGCATGTTAGGTTTGGGTTAGGTCTAGGATTTGCACTCATCAGGCACATACTTTCGCATATTTCTCATACTTCATGGCTAGATCCTGGGCTGTTTCAGGATTGTATCACGTAGTAATGTGGTACCACGCTGAAACAGTCAATTAAAACTGATTTCGATCAATATTTTAGAGGATAACGCAAGTTTGGTCTGGGATAGGTCTGGGATTTGCCCTCATCAGGCTCATACTTTCGCGTTTTTCACATAATTGTTGAACAGATCCTGGTTTTTTTCTGGTTTGGATCACGTAGTAGTGTGGTACCACACTGAAACAGTCAATTAAACCTGGTTTCGGTCACTATTTTAGTGGATAACGCAAGTTAGGTCTGGGATAGGTCTGGGATTTGCCCTCATCAGACTCATACCTACGCACACTTCACATACTCGGTGAACAGATCCTGGGTTATTTTCTGGTTTGGATCACATAGTAATGTGGTACCATACTGAAACAGTCAATTAAACCTGGTTTCCATCAATAGTTTAGAGGACAACGCATGTTAGGTCTAGGTTAGGCCTGGGATTTGCCCACATCAGGGTCATACTTTCGCAGTTTTAACATACATGTTGACCTGATCGAGGGTTTTTTCTGCTTTGGATCACGCAGTAAAGTGGTACCACACTGAAACAGTCCATTAAACCTGGTTTGGATCAATATTTTTGAGGATAACGCATGTTAGGTCTAGGTTAGGCCTGGGATTTTCACTCATCAGGCTCATACTTTCGCATTCTTCACATACTTGTTGGACAGATACTGGGTTTTTTCTGGTTTGGTTCACGCAGTAATGTGGTACCACACTGAAACATTCAATTAAACCTGGTCTTGATAAATATTTTAGAGGATGACTCATGTTAGGTTTGGGTTAGGTCTTGGATTTGCCCTCATCAGGCTCATACTTTCGCATATCTCTCATACTTCATGGCTAGACCCTGGGCTGTTTCTGGATTGTATCACGTTGTAATGTGGTACCACGCTGAAACAGTCAATTAAACCTGATTTCGATCAATATTTTAGGGGATAACGCAAGTTAGGTCTGGGATAGGTCTGGGATTCGCCCTCATCAGGCTCATACTTTCGCATATTTCTCATACTTGATGGCTAGATCCTGGGTTTCTTCCGGTTTGGGTCACGTAGTAGTGTGGTACCACACTGAAACAGTCGATTAAACCTGGTTTCGAACAATATTTTTTAGGATAACGCATGTTAGGTCTAGGTTAGGCCGGGGATTTTCACTCATCAGACTCATACTTTCGCATTCTTCACATACTTGTCGAACGGATGCTGGGTTTTTACTGGTTTGGATCACGTAGTAATGTGGTACCACACTGAAACATTCAATTAAACCTGGTCTTGATAAATATTTTAGAGGATAACACATGTTAGGTCTGGGATAGGTCTGGGATTTGCATTCATCAGACTCATACTTTCGCACGCCTCACATACTCGTTGAACAGATCCTGGGTTATTTTCTGGTTTGGATCACATAGTAATGTGGTACCACACTGAAACAGTCGATTAAACCAGGTTTCGATCAATATTTTTGAGGATAACGCATGTCAGGTCTAGGTTAGGCCTGGGATTTTCACTCTTCAGATTCATTCTTTTGCATTCTTCACATACTTGTTGAACGGATCCTGGGTTTTTTCTGGTTTGGATCACGTAGTAATGTGGGACCACACTGAAACAATCAATTAAACCTGGTCTTGATAAATATTTTAGAGGATAACGCATGTTAGGTCTGGGTTAGGACTAGGATTTGCCCCCATCAGGCTCATACTTTCGCATATTTCTCATACTTCATGGCTGGATCCTGGGCTATTTCTGGATTGGATCACGTGGTAATGTGGTACCACACTGAAACAGTCAATTAAACCTGGTTTCGATTAATATTTTAGAGGAAAACGCATGTTAGGTCTAGGTTAGGCCTGGGATTTGCCCTCATCAGGGTCATACTTCCGCAGTTTTAACATACATGTTGGCCTGATCGAGGGTTTTTTCTGCTTTGGATCACGTAGTGAAGTGGTACCGCACTGAAGCAGACCATTAAACCTGGTTTGGATCAATATTTTAGAGGATAACGCATGTTAGGTTTGGGTTAGGTCTAGGATTTGCACTCATCAGGCACATACTTTCGCATATTTCTCATACTTCATGGCTAGATCCTGGGCTGTTTCAGGATTGTATCACGTAGTAATGTGGTACCACGCTGAAACAGTCAATTAAAACTGATTTCGATCAATATTTTAGAGGATAACGCAAGTTTGGTCTGGGATAGGTCTGGGATTTGCCCTCATCAGGCTCATACTTTCGCGTTTTTGACATACTTGTTGAACTGGTCCTCGGTTTTTTCTGGTTTGGATCACGTAGCAATGTGGTACCACACTGAAGCAGTCGATTAAACCTGGTTTCGATCACTATTTTAGAGGATAACGCAAGTTTGGTCTGGGATAGGTCTGGGATTTGCCCTCATCAGGCTCATACTTTCGCATTCTTCACATACTTGTTGAACGGATCCTGGGTTTTTTCTGGTTTGGATCACGTTGTAATGTGGGACCACACTGAAACAATCAATTAAACCTGGTCATGATCAATATTTTAGAGAATAATTCATGTTATGTCTAGGTTAGGTCTGGGATTTGCTCTCATCAGGCTCATTCTTTCGCATATTTCTCATACTTGATGGCTAGATCCTGGGCTTTTTCTGGATTGCATCACGTAGTAATGAAGTACAACACTGAAACAGCCAATTAAACCTGGTTTCCATCAATATTTTTTAGGATAACGCATGTTAGGTCTAGGTTAGGCCGGGGATTTTCACTCATCAGACTCATACTTTCGCATTCTTCACATACTTGTTGAACGGATCCTGGGTTTTTTCTGGTTTGGATCACGTAGTAATGTGGGACCACACTGAAACAATCAATTAAACCTGGTCATGATCAATATTTTAGAGAATAATCCATATTATGTCTAAGTTAGGTCTGGGATTTGCTCTCATCAGGCTCATTCTTTCGCATATTTCTCATACTTGATGGCTAGATCCTGGGCTTTTTCTGGATTGCATCACGTAGTAATGAAGTACAACACTGAAACAGTCAATTAAACCTGGTTTCCATCAATATTTTAGAGGACAACGCATGTTAGGTCTAGGTTAGGCTTGGGGTTTACCCTCATCAGGGTCATACTTCCGCAGTTTTAACATACATGTTGACCTGATCGAGGGTTTTTTCTGCTTTGGATCACGTAGTAAAGTGGTACCACACTGAAACAGTCCATTAAACCTGGTTTGGATCAATAGTTTTGAGGATAACGCGTGTTAGGTCTAGGTTAGGCCGGGGATTTTCACTCATCAGACTCATACTTTCGCATTCTTCGCATACTTGTTGAACGGATCCTGGGTTTTGTCTGGTTTGGATCACGTAGTAATGTGGTACCACACTGAAACAGTCGATTAAACCAGGTTTCGATCAATATTTTTGAGGACAACGCAAGTTAGGTCTAGGTTAGGTCTGGGATTTGCCCTCATCAGGCTCATACTTTCGCGTTTTTCACATACTTGTTGAACAGATCCTGGGTTTTTTCTGGTTTGGATCACGTAGTCGTGTGGTACCACACTGAAACAGTACATTAAACCTGGTTTCGATCAATATTTTTAAGGATAACGCATGTTAGGTCTAGGTTAGGCCGGGGATTTTCACTCATCAGACTCATACTTTGGCATTCTTCACATACTTGTTGCACGGATCCTGGGTTTTTTCTGGTTTGGTTCACGTAGTAATGTGATGCCACACTGGAACATTCAATTAAACCTGGTCTTGATAAATATTTTAGAGGATAACGCATGTTAGGTTTGGGTTAGGTCTAGGATTTGCCCTCATCAGGCTCATACTTTCGCATATTTCTCATACTTCATGGCTAGATCCTGGGCTGTTTCTGGATTGTATTACGTAGTAATGTGGTACCACGCTGAAACAGTCAATTAAACCTGGTTTCGATCAATAGTTTTGAGGATAACGCGTGTTAGGTCTAGGTTAGCCCAGGGATTTTCACTCATCAGACTCATACTTTCGCATTCTTCACATACTTGTTGAACGGATCCTGGGTTTTTTCTGGTTTGGATCACGTAGTAATGTGGGACCACACTGAAACAATCAATTAAACCTGGTCATGATAATTATTTTAGAGGATAACGCATGTTAGGTCTGGGTTAGGACTAGGATTTGCCCCCATCAGGCTCATACTTTCGCATATTTCTCATACTTCATGGCTGGATCCGGGGCTATTTCTGGATTGGATCACGTGGTAATGTGGTACCACACTGAAACAGTCAATTAAACCTGGTTTCCATCAATATTTTAGAGGAAAACGCATGTTAGGTCTAGGTTAGGCCTGGGATTTGCCCTCATCAGGGTCATACTTCCGCAGTTTTAACATACATGTTGGCCTGATCGAGGGTTTTTTCTGCTTTGGATCACGTAGTGAAGTGGTACCGCACTGAAGCAGACCATTAAACCTGGTTTGGATCAATATTTTAGAGGATAACGCATGTTAGGTTTGGGTTAGGTCTAGGATTTGCACTCATCAGGCACATACTTTCGCATATTTCTCATACTTCATGGCTAGATCCTGGGCTGTTTCAGGATTGTATCACGTAGTAATGTGGTACCACGCTGAAACAGTCAATTAAAACTGATTTCGATCAATATTTTAGAGGATAACGCAAGTTTGGTCTGGGATAGGTCTGGGATTTGCCCTCATCAGGCTCATACTTTCGCGTTTTTCACATAATTGTTGAACAGATCCTGGTTTTTTTCTGGTTTGGATCACGTAGTAGTGTGGTACCACACTGAAACAGTCAATTAAACCTGGTTTCGGTCACTATTTTAGTGGATAGCGCAAGTTAGGTCTGGGATAGGTCTGGGATTTGCCCTCATCAGACTCATACCTACGCACACTTCACATACTCGGTGAACAGATCCTGGGTTATTTTCTGGTTTGGATCACATAGTAATGTGGTACCATACTGAAACAGTCAATTAAACCTGGTTTCCATCAATAGTTTAGAGGACAACGCATGTTAGGTCTAGGTTAGGCCTGGGATTTGCCCACATCAGGGTCATACTTTCGCAGTTTTAACATACATGTTGACCTGATCGAGGGTTTTTTCTGCTTTGGATCACGCAGTAAAGTGGTACCACACTGAAACAGTCCATTAAACCTGGTTTGGATCAATATTTTTGAGGATAACGCATGTTAGGTCTAGGTTAGGCCTGGGATTTTCACTCATCAGGCTCATACTTTCGCATTCTTCACATACTTGTTGGACAGATACTGGGTTTTTTCTGGTTTGGTTCACGCAGTAATGTGGTACCACACTGAAACATTCAATTAAACCTGGTCTTGATAAATATTTTAGAGGATGACTCATGTTAGGTTTGGGTTAGGTCTTGGATTTGCCCTCATCAGGCTCATACTTTCGCATATCTCTCATACTTCATGGCTAGACCCTGGGCTGTTTCTGGATTGTATCACGTTGTAATGTGGTACCACGCTGAAACAGTCAATTAAACCTGATTTCGATCAATATTTTAGGGGATAACGCAAGTTAGGTCTGGGATAGGTCTGGGATTCGCCCTCATCAGGCTCATACTTTCGCATATTTCTCATACTTGATGGCTAGATCCTGGGTTTCTTCCGGTTTGGGTCACGTAGTAGTGTGGTACCACACTGAAACAGTCGATTAAACCTGGTTTCGAACAATATTTTTTAGGATAACGCATGTTAGGTCTAGGTTAGGCCGGGGATTTTCACTCATCAGACTCATACTTTCGCATTCTTCACATACTTGTCGAACGGATGCTGGGTTTTTACTGGTTTGGATCACGTAGTAATGTGGTACCACACTGAAACATTCAATTAAACCTGGTCTTGATAAATATTTTAGAGGATAACGCATGTTAGGTCTGGGATAGGTCTGGGATTTGCATTCATCAGACTCATACTTTCGCACGCCTCACATACTCGTTGAACAGATCCTGGGTTATTTTCTGGTTTGGATCACATAGTAATGTGGTACCACACTGAAACAGTCGATTAAACCAGGTTTCGATCAATATTTTTGAGGATAACGCATGTCAGGTCTAGGTTAGGCCTGGGATTTTCACTCTTCAGATTCATTCTTTTGCATTCTTCACATACTTGTTGAACGGATCCTGGGTTTTTTCTGGTTTGGATCACGTAGTAATGTGGGACCACACTGAAACAATCAATTAAACCTGGTCTTGATAAATATTTTAGAGGATAACGCATGTTAGGTCTGGGTTAGGACTAGGATTTGCCCCCATCAGGCTCATACTTTCGCATATTTCTCATACTTCATGGCTGGATCCTGGGCTATTTCTGGATTGGATCACGTGGTAATGTGGTACCACACTGAAACAGTCAATTAAACCTGGTTTCGATTAATATTTTAGAGGAAAACGCATGTTAGGTCTAGGTTAGGCCTGGGATTTGCCCTCATCAGGGTCATACTTCCGCAGTTTTAACATACATGTTGGCCTGATCGAGGGTTTTTTCTGCTTTGGATCACGTAGTGAAGTGGTACCGCACTGAAGCAGACCATTAAACCTGGTTTGGATCAATATTTTAGAGGATAACGCATGTTAGGTTTGGGTTAGGTCTAGGATTTGCACTCATCAGGCACATACTTTCGCATATTTCTCATACTTCATGGCTAGATCCTGGGCTGTTTCAGGATTGTATCACGTAGTAATGTGGTACCACGCTGAAACAGTCAATTAAAACTGATTTCGATCAATATTTTAGAGGATAACGCAAGTTTGGTCTGGGATAGGTCTGGGATTTGCCCTCATCAGGCTCATACTTTCGCGTTTTTGACATACTTGTTGAACTGGTCCTCGGTTTTTTCTGGTTTGGATCACGTAGCAATGTGGTACCACACTGAAGCAGTCGATTAAACCTGGTTTCGATCACTATTTTAGAGGATAACGCAAGTTTGGTCTGGGATAGGTCTGGGATTTGCCCTCATCAGGCTCATACTTTCGCATTCTTCACATACTTGTTGAACGGATCCTGGGTTTTTTCTGGTTTGGATCACGTTGTAATGTGGGACCACACTGAAACAATCAATTAAACCTGGTCATGATCAATATTTTAGAGAATAATTCATGTTATGTCTAGGTTAGGTCTGGGATTTGCTCTCATCAGGCTCATTCTTTCGCATATTTCTCATACTTGATGGCTAGATCCTGGGCTTTTTCTGGATTGCATCACGTAGTAATGAAGTACAACACTGAAACAGCCAATTAAACCTGGTTTCCATCAATATTTTTTAGGATAACGCATGTTAGGTCTAGGTTAGGCCGGGGATTTTCACTCATCAGACTCATACTTTCGCATTCTTCACATACTTGTTGAACGGATCCTGGGTTTTTTCTGGTTTGGATCACGTAGTAATGTGGGACCACACTGAAACAATCAATTAAACCTGGTCATGATCAATATTTTAGAGAATAATCCATATTATGTCTAAGTTAGGTCTGGGATTTGCTCTCATCAGGCTCATTCTTTCGCATATTTCTCATACTTGATGGCTAGATCCTGGGCTTTTTCTGGATTGCATCACGTAGTAATGAAGTACAACACTGAAACAGTCAATTAAACCTGGTTTCCATCAATATTTTAGAGGACAACGCATGTTAGGTCTAGGTTAGGCTTGGGGTTTACCCTCATCAGGGTCATACTTCCGCAGTTTTAACATACATGTTGACCTGATCGAGGGTTTTTTCTGCTTTGGATCACGTAGTAAAGTGGTACCACACTGAAACAGTCCATTAAACCTGGTTTGGATCAATATTTTAGAGGATAACGCATGGTAGGTCTAGGTTTGCCCTGGGATTTTCACTCATCAGACCCATACTTTCGCATTCTTCACATACTTGTTGACCGGATCCTGGGTTTTTACTGGTTTGGTTCACGTAGTAATGTGGTACCACACTGAAACATTCAATTAAACCTGGTCTTGACAAATATTTTAGAGGATAACGCATGTTAGGTTTGGGTTAGGTCTAGGATTTGCCCTCATCAGGCTCATACTTTCGCATATTTCTCATACTTCATGGCTAGATCCTGGGCTGTTTCTGGATTGTATCACGTAGTAATGTGGTACCACGCCGAAACAGTCAATTAAAACTGGTTTCGATCAATATTTTAGAGGATCACGCAAGTTAGGTCTGGGATAGGTCTGGGATTCGCCCTCATCAGGCTCATACTTTTGCGTTTTTCACATACTTGTTGAACTGATCCTGGGTTTTTTCTGGTTTGGACCACGTAGCAATGTGGTACCACACTGAAACAGTCGATTAAACCTGGTTTCGATCACTATTTTAGAGGATAACGCAAGTTAGGTCTGGGATAGGTCTGGGATTAGCCCTCATCAGACTCATACTTTCGCATATTTCTCATACTTGATGACTAGATCCTGGGCTTTTTCTGGATTGCATCACGTAGTAATGAAGTACAACACTGAAACTGTCAATTAAACCTGGTTTCCATCAATATTTTAGAGGACAACGCATGTTAGGTCTAGGTTAGGCCTGGGATTTGCCCTCATCAGGGTCATACTTTCGCAGTTTTAACATACATGTTGACGTGATCGAGGGTTTTTTCTGCTTTGGATCACGTAGTAAAGTGGTACCACATTGATACAGTCCATTAAACCTTGTTTGGATCAATATTTTTGAGGATAACGCATGTTAGGTCTAGGTTAGGCCTGGGATTTTCACTCATCAGACTCATACTTTCGCATTCTTCACATACTTGTTGAACGGATCCTGGGTTTTTTCTGGTTTGGATCACGTAGTAATGTGGGACCACACTGAAACAATCAATTAAACCTGGTCTTGATAAATATTTTAGAGGATAACGCATGTTAGGTCTGGGTTTGGTCTAGGATTTGCCCTCGTCAGGCTCATACTTTCGCATATTTCTCATACTTCATGGCTAGATCCTGGGCTATTTCTGGATTGGATTACGTAGTAATGTGGTGCCACACTGAAACAGTCGATTAAACCAGGTTTCTATCAATATTTTTGAGGATAACGCAAGTTAGGTCTGGGATAGGTCTGGGATTTGCCCTCATCAGGCTCATACTTTCGCGTTTTTCACATACTTGTTGAACAGATCCTGGGTTTTTTCCTGTTTGGGTCACGTAGTAGTGTGGTACCACACTGAAACAGTCGATTAAACCTGGTTTCGAACAATATTTTTGAGGATAACGCATGTTAGGTCTAGGTTAGGTCTGGGATTTTCACTCATCAGGCTCATACTTTCGCATTTTTCTCATACTTCATGGCTAGATCCTTGGCTATTTCTGGATTGTATCACGTAGTAATGTGGTACCACACTGAAACAGTCAATTAAACCTGGTTTCCATCAATAGTTTAGAGGACAACGCATGTTAGGTCTAGGTTAGGCCTGGGATTTGCCCACATCAGGGTCATACTTTCGCAGTTTTAACATACATGTTGACCTGATCGAGGGTTTTTTCTGCTTTGGATCACGCAGTAAAGTGGTACCACACTGAAACAGTCCATTAAACCTGGTTTGGATCAATATTTTTGAGGATAACGCATGTTAGGTCTAGGTTAGGCCTGGGATTTTCACTCATCAGGCTCATACTTTCGCATTCTTCACATACTTGTTGGACAGATACTGGGTTTTTTCTGGTTTGGTTCACGCAGTAATGTGGTACCACACTGAAACATTCAATTAAACCTGGTCTTGATAAATATTTTAGAGGATAACGCATGTTAGGTTTGGGTTAGGTCTTGGATTTGCCCTCATCAGGCTCTTACTTTCGCATATCTCTCATACTTCATGGCTAGACCCTGGGCTGTTTCTGGATTGTATCACGAAGTAATGTGGTACCACGCTGAAACAGTCAATTAAACCTGATTTCGATCAATATTTTAGAGGATAACGCAAGTTAGGTCTGGGATAGGTCTGGGATTCGCCCTCATCAGGCTCATACTTTCGCATATTTCTCATACTTGATGGCTAGATCCTGGGTTTCTTCCGGTTTGGGTCACGTTGTAGTGAAGTACCACACTGAAACAGTCGATTAAACCTGGTTTCGAACAATATTTTTTAGGATAACGCATGTTAGGTCTAGGTTAGGCCGGGGATTTTCACTCATCAGACTCATGCTTTCGCATTCTTCACATACTTGTTGAACGGATCCTGGGTTTTTACTGGTTTGGATCACGTAGTAATGTGGTACCACACTGAAACATTCAATTAAACCTGATCTTGATAAATATTTTAGAGGACCACGCAAGTTAGGTCTGGGATAGGTCTGGGATTCGCCCTCATCAGGCTCATACTTTCGCGTTTTTCACATACTTGTTGAACTGATCCTGGGTTTTTTCTGGTTTGGATCACGTAGCAATGTGGTACCACACTGAAACAGTCGATTAAACCTGGTTTCGATCACTATTTTAGAGGATAACGCAAGTTAGGTCTGGGATAGGTCTGGGATTAGCCCTCATCAGACTCATACTTTCGCATATTTCTCATACTTGATGACTAGATCCTGGGCTTTTTCTGGATTGCATCACGTAGTAATGAAGTACAACACTGAAACAGTCAATTAAACCCGGTTTCCATCAATATTTTAGAGGACAACGCATGTTAGGTCTAGGTTAGGCCTGGGATTTGCCCTCGTCAGGGTCATACTTTCGCAGTTTTAACATACATGTTGACGTGATCGAGGGTTTTTTCTGCTTTGGATCACGTAGTAAAGTGGTACCACATTGAAACAGTCCATTAAACCTTGTTTGGATCAATATTTTTGAGGATAACGCATGTTAGGTCTAGGTTAGGCCTGGGATTTTCACTCATCAGACTCATACTTTCGCATTCTTCACATACTTGTTGAACGGATCCTGGGTTTTTCTGGTTTGGATCACGTAGTAATGTGGGGCCACACTGAAGCAATCAATTAAACCTGGTCTTGATAAATATTTTAGAGGACAACCCATGTTAGGTCTGGGTTAGGTCTAGGATTTGCTCTCATCAGGCTCATACTTTCGCATATTTCTCATACTTCATGGCTAGATCCTGGGATATTTCTGGATTGGATCACGTAGTAAAGTGGTACCACAACTAAAACAGTCAATTAAACCTGGTTTCGGTCACTATTTTAGAGGATAACGCAAGTTAGGTCTGGGATTATCCCTCATCAGACTCATACTTTCGCACACTTCACATACTCGTTGACAAGATCCTGGGTTTTTTTCTGGTTTGGATCACGTAGTAATGTGGTACCACACTGAAACTGTCGATTAAACCTGGTTTCGAACACTATTTTAGAAGACAATGCAAGTTAGGTCTGGGATAGGTCTGGGTTTTGCCCTCATCAGGCTCATACTTTCGCGTTTTTCACATACTTGTTGAACAGATCCTGGTTTTTTTCTGGTTTGGATCATGTAGTAGTGTGGTACCACACTGAAACAGTCAATTAAACCTGGTTTCGATCACTATTTTACAGGATAACGCAAGTTAGGTCTGGGATAGGTCCGGGATTATCCCTCATCAGACTCATACTTTCGCACACTTCACATACTCGTTGACAAGATCCTGGGTTTTTTTCTGGTTTGGATCACGTAGTAATGTGGTACCACACTGAAACTGTCGGTTAAACCTGGTCTCGATCAATATTTTAGTGGATAACGCAAGTTAGGTCTGGGATAGGTCTGGGATTTGCCCTCATCAGACTCATACCTACGCACACTTCACATACTCGGTGAACAGATCCTGGGTTATTTTCTGGTTTGGATCACATAGTAATGTGGTACCAATCTGAAACAGTCAATTAAACCTGGTTTCCATCAATAGTTTAGAGGACAACGCATGTTAGGTCTAGGTTAGGCCTGGGATTTGCCCACATCAGGGTCATACTTTCGCAGTTTTAACATACATGTTGACCTGATCGAGGGTTTTTTCTGCTTTGGATCACGCAGTAAAGTGGTACCACACTGAAACAGTCCATTAAACCTGGTTTGGATCAATATTTTTGAGGATAACGCATGTTAGGTCTAGGTTAGGCCTGGGATTTTCACTCATCAGGCTCATACTTTCGCATTCTTCACATACTTGTTGGACAGATACAGGGTTTTTTCTGGTTTGGTTCACGCAGTAATGTAGTACCACACTGAAACATTCAATTAAACCTGGTCTTGATAAATATTTTAGAGGATAACGCATGTTAGGTTTGGGTTAGGTCTTGGATTTGCCCTCATCAGGCTCATACTTTCGCATATCTCTCATACTTCATGGCTAGACCCTGGGCTGTTTCTGGATTGTATCACGAAGTAATGTGGTACCACGCTGAAACAGTCAATTAAACCTGATTTCGATCAATATTTTAGAGGATAACGCAAGTTAGGTCTGGGATAGGTCTGGGATTCGCCCTCATCAGGCTCATACTTTCGCATATTTCTCATACTTGATGGCTAGATCCTGGGTTTCTTCCGGTTTGGGTCACGTGGTAGTGTGGTACCACACTGAAACAGTGGATTAAACCTGGTTTCGAACAATATTTCTTAGGATAACGCATGTTAGGTCTAGGTTAGGCCGTGGATTTTCACTCATCAGACTCATACTTTCGCATTCTTCACATACTTGTTGAACGGATCCTGGGTTTTTACTGGTTTGGAACACGTAGTAATGTGGTACCACACTGAAACATTCAATTAAACCTGGTCTTGATAAATATTTTAGAGGATAACGCATGTTAGGTCTGGGATAGGTCTGGGATTTGCATTCATCAGACTCATACTTTCGGACGCCTCACATACTCGTTGAACAGATCCTGGGTTATTTTTGCTGGTTTGGATCACATAGTAATGTGGTACCACACTGAAACAGTCGATTAAACCAGGTTTCGATCAATATTTTGGAGGATAACGCATGTCAGGTCTAGGTTAGGCCTGGGATTTTCACTCTTCGGACTCATACTTTCGCATTCTTCACATACTTGTTGAACGGATCCTGGGTTTTTTCTGGTTTGGATCACGTAGTAATGTGGGACCACACTGAAACAATCAATTAAACCTGGTCTTGATAAATATTTTAGAGGATAACGCATGTTAGGTCTGGGTTTGGTCTAGGATTTGCCCTCGTCAGGCTCATACTTTCGCATATTTCTCATACTTCATGGCTAGATCCTGGGCTATTTCTGGATTGGATTACGTGTTAATGTGGTGCCACACTGAAACAGTCGATTAAACCAGGTTTCTATCAATATTTTTGAGGATGACGCAAGTTAGGTCTGGGATAGGTCTGGGATTTGCCCTCATCAGGCTCATACTTTCGCGTTTTTCACATACTTGTTGAACAGATCCTGGGTTTTTTCCTGTTTGTGTCACGTAGTAGTGTGGTACCACACTGAAACAGTCGATTGAACCTGGTTTCGAACAATATTTTTGAGGATAACGCATGTTAGGCCTAGGTTAGGCCTGGGATTTGCCCTCATCAGGGTCATACTTTCGCAGTTTTAACATGCATGTTGACCTGATCGAGGGTTTTTTCTGCTTTGGATCACGTAGTAAAGTGGTACCACAACTAAAACAGTCAATTAAACCTGGTTTCGATCAATATTTTAGAGAATAATTCATGTTAGGTCTAGGTTAGGTCTGGGATTAGCCCTCATCAGACTCATACTTTCGCATTCTTCACATACTTGTTGACCGGATCCTGGGTTTTTTCTGGTTTGGTTCACGTAGTAATGTGGTACCACACTGAAACATTAAATTAAACCTGGTCTTGATAAATATTTTAGAGGATAACGCATGTTAGGTTTGGGTTAGGTCTAGGATTTGCCCTCATCAGGCTCATACTTTCGCATATTTCTCATACTTCATGGCTAGATCCTGGGCTGTTTCTGGATTGTATCACGTAGTAATGTGGTACCACGCCGAAACAGTCAATTAAAACTGGTTTCGATCAATATTTTAGAGGATCACGCAAGTTAGGTCTGGGACAGGTCTGGGATTCGCCCTCATCAGGTTCATACTTTCGCGTTTTTCACATACTTGTTGAACTGATCCTGGGTTTTTTCTGGTTTGGATCACGTAGCAATGTGGTACCACACTGAAACAGTCGATTAAACCTGGTTTCGATCACTATTTTAGAGGATAACACAAGTTAGGTCTGGGATAGGTCTGGGATTAGCCCTCATCAGACTCATACTTTCGCATATTTCTCATACTTGATGGCTAGATCCTGGGCTTTCTCTGGATTGCATCACGTAGTAATGAAGTACAACACTGAAACAGTCAATTAAACCTGGTTTCCATCAATATTTTAGAGGACAACGCATGTTAGGTCTAGGTTAGGCCTGGGATTTGCCCTCATCAGGGTCATACTTCCGCAGTTTTAACATACATGTTGATCTGATCGAGGGTTTTTTCTGCTTTGGATCACGTAGCAATGTGGTACCACACTGAAGCAGTCGATTAAACCTGGTTTCGATCAATATTTTAGAGGGTAACGCAAGTTTGGTCTGGGATAGGTCTGGGATTTGCCCTCATCAGGCTCATACTTTCGCGTTTTTCACATACTTGTTGAACTGATCCTGGGTTTTTTCTGGTTTGGATCACGTAGCAATGTGGTACCACACTGAAACAGTCGATTAAACCTGGTTTCGATCACTATTTTAGAGGATAACGCAAGTTAGGTCTGGGATAGGTCTGCGATTAGCCCTCATCAGACTCATACTTTCGCATATTTCTCATACTTGATGACTAGATCCTGGGCTTTTTCTGGATTGCATCACGTAGTAACGAAGTACAACACTGAAACAGTCAATTAAACCTGGTTTCCATCAATATTTTAGAGGACAACGCATGTTAGGTCTAGGTTAGGCCTGGGATTTGCCCTCATCAGGGTCATACTTTCGCAGTTTTAACATACATGTTGACGTGATCGAGGGTTTTTTCTGCTTTTGATCACGTAGTAAAGTGGTACCACAACTAAAACAGTCAATTAAACCTGGTTTCGATCAATATTTTAGAGAATAATTCATGTTAGGTCTAGGTTAGGTCTGGGATTAGCCCTCATCAGACTCATACTTTCGCATTCTTCACATACTTGTTGAACGGATCCTGGGTTTTTACTGGTTTGGATCACGTAGTAATGTGGGGCCACACTGAAACAATCAATTAAACCTGGTCTTGATAAATATTTTAGAGGACAACCCATGTTAGGTCTGGGTTAGGTCTAGGATTTGCTCTCATCAGGCTCATACTTTCGCATATTTCTCATACTTCATGAATAGATCCTGGGATATTTCTGGATTGGATCACGTAGTAAAGTGGTACCACAACTAAAACAGTCAATTAAGCCTGGTTTCGATCACTATTTTAGAGGATAACGCAAGTTAGGTCTGGGATAGGTCTGGGATTATCCCTCATCAGACTCATACTTTCGCACACTTCACATACTCGTTGACAAGATCCTGGGTTTTTTTCTGGTTTGGATCACGTAGTAATGTGGTACCACACTGAAACTGTCGATTAAACCTGGTTTCGAACACTATTTTAGAAGACAATGCAAGTTAGGTCTGGGATAGGTCTGGGTTTTGCCCTCATCAGGCTCATACCTACGCACACTTCACATACTCGGTGAACAGATCCTGGGTTATTTTCTGGTTTGGATCACATAGTAATGTGGTACCAAACTGAAACAGTCAATTAAACCTGGTTTCCATCAATAGTTTAGAGGACAACGCATGTTAGGTCTAGGTTAGGCCTGGGATTATCCCTCATGAGACTCATACTTTCGCACACTTCACATACTCGTTGACAAGATCCTGGGTTTTTTTCTGGTTTGGATCACGTAGTAATGTGGTACCACACTGAAACTGTCGGTTAAACCTGGTTTCGATCAATATTTTAGTGGATAACGCAAGTTAGGTCTGGGATAGGTCTGGGATTTGCCCTCATCAGACTCATACCTACGCACACTTCACATACTCGGTGAACAGATCCTGGGTTATTTTCTGGTTTGGATCACATAGTAATGTGGTACCAAACTGAAACAGTCAATTAAACCTGGTTTCCATCAATAGTTTAGAGGACAACGCATGTTAGGTCTAGGTTAGGCCTGGGATGTGCCCACATCAGGGTCATACTTTCGCAGTTTTAACATACATGTTGACCTCATCGAGGGTTTTTTCTGCTTTGGATCACGCAGTAAAGTGGTACCACACTGAAACAGTCCATTAAACCTGGTTTGGATCAATATTTTAGAGGATAACGCATGTTAGGTCTAGGTTAGGCCTGGGATTTTCACTCATCAGGCTCATACTTTCGCATTCTTCACATACTTGTTGGACAGATACTGGGTTTTTTCTGGTTTGGTTCACGCAGTAATGTGGTACCACACTGAAACATTCAATTAAACCTGGTCTTGATAAATATTTTAGAGGATAACGCATGTTAGGTTTGGGTTAGGTCTTGGATTTGCCCTCATCAGGCTCATACTTTCGCATATCTCTCATACTTCATGGCTAGACCCTGGGCTGTTTCTGGATTGTACCACGTAGTAATGTGGTACCACGCTGAAACAGTCAATTAAACCTGATTTCGATCAATATTTTAGAGGATAACGCAAGTTAGGTCTGGGATAGGTCTGGGATTCGCCCTCATCAGGCTCATACTTTCGCATATTTCTCATACTTGATGCCTAGATCCTGGGTTTCTTCCGGTTTGGGTCACGTGGTAGTGTGGTACCACACTGAAACAGTCGATTAAACCTGGTTTCGAACAATATTTTTTAGGATAACGCATGTTAGGTCTAGGTTAGGCCGGGGATTTTCACTCATCAGACTCATACTTTCGCATTCTTCACATACTTGTTGAACGGATCCTGGGTTTTTACTGGTTTGGATCACGTAGTAATGTGGTACCACACTGAAACATTCAATTAAACCTGGTCTTGATAAATATTTTAGAGGATAACGCATGTTAGGTCTGGGATAGGTCTGGGATTTGCATTCATCAGACTCATACTTTCGCACGCCTCACATACTCGTTGAACAGATCCTGGGTTATTTTCTGGTTTGGATCACATAGTAATGTGGTACCAAACTGAAACAGTCAATTAAACCTGGTTTCCATCAATAGTTTAGAGGACAACGCATGTTAGGTCTAGGTTAGGCCTGGGATTATCCCTCATGAGACTCATACTTTCGCACACTTCACATACTCGTTGACAAGATCCTGGGTTTTTTTCTGGTTTGGATCACGTAGTAATGTCGTACCACGCTGAAACAGTCAATTAAACCTGGTTTCGATCAATAGTTTTGAGGATAACGCGTGTTAGGTCTAGGTTAGCCCAGGGATTTTCACTCATCAGACTCATACTTTCGCATTCTTCACATACTTGTTGAACGGATCCTGGGTTTTTTCTGGTTTGGATCACGTAGTAATGTGGGACCACACTGAAACAATCAATTAAACCTGGTTTCCATCAATAGTTTAGAGGAAAACGCATGTTAGGTCTAGGTTAGGCCTGGGATTTGCCCTCATCAGGGTCATACTTCCGCGTTTTTGACATACTTGTTGAACTGGTCCTCGGTTTTTTCTGGTTTGGATCACGTAGCAATGTGGTACCACACTGAAGCAGTCGATTAAACCTGGTTTCGATCAATATTTTAGAGGATAACGCAAGTTTGGTCTGGGATAGGTCTGGGATTTGCCCTCATCAGGCTCATACTTTCGCGTTTTTGACATACTTGTTGAACTGGTCCTCGGTTTTTTCTGGTTTGGATCACGTAGCAATGTGGTACCACACTGAAGCAGTCGATTAAACCTGGTTTCGATCAATATTTTAGAGGATAACGCAAGTTTGGTCTGGGATAGGTCTGGGATTTTCCCTCATCAGGCTCATACTTTCGCATTCTTCACATACTTGTTGAACGGATCCTGGGTTTTTTCTGGTTTGGATCACGTTGTAATGTGGGACCACACCGAAACAATCAATTAAACCTGGTCATGATCAATATTTTAGAGAATAATTCATGTTATGTCTAGGTTAGGTCTGGGATTTGCTCTCATCAGGCTCATTCTTTCGCATATTTCTCATACTTGATGGCTAGATCCTGGGCTTTTTCTGGATTGCATCACGTAGTAATGAAGTACAACACTGAAACAGTCAATTAAACCTGGTTTCCATCAATATTTTAGAGGACAACGCATGTTAGGTCTAGGTTAGGCCTGGGATTTGCCCTCATCAGGGTCATACTTCCGCAGTTTTAACATACATGTTGACCTGATCGAGGGTTTTTTCTGCTTTGTATCACGTAGCAATGTGGTACCACACTGAAGCAGTCGATTAAACCTGGTTTCGATCAATGTTTTAGAGGATAACGCAAGTTTGGTCTGGGATAGGTCTGGGATTTGCCCTCATCAGGCTCATACTTTCGCATTCTTCACATACTTGTTGAACGGATCCTGGGTTTTTTCTGGTTTGGATCACGTAGTAATGTGGGACCACACTGAAACAATCAATTAAACCTGGTCATGATCAATATTTTAGAGAATAATTCATGTTATGTCTAGGTTAGGTCTGGGATTTGCTCTCATCAGGCTCATTCTTTCGCATATTTCTCATACTTGATTGCTAGATCCTGGGCTTTTTCTGGATTGCATCACGTAGTAATGAAGTACAACACTGAAACAGTCAATTAAACCAGGTTTCCATCAATATTTTAGAGGACAACGCATGTTAGGTCTAGGTTAGGCCTGGGATTTGCCCTCATCAGGGTCATACTTCCGCAGTTTTAACATACATGTTGACCTGATCGAGGGTTTTTTCTGCTTTGTATCACGTAGTAAAGTGGTTCCACACTGAAACAGTCCATTAAACCTGGTTTGGATCAATATTTTAGAAGATAACGCATGTTAGGTCTAGGTTTGCCCTGGGATTTTCACTCATCAGACTCATACTTTCGCATTCTTCACATACTTGTTGACCGGATCCTGGGTTTTCTCTGGTTTGGTTCACGTAGTAATGTGGTACCACACTGAAACATTCAACTAAACCTGGTCTTGATAAATATTTTAGAGGATAACGCATGTTAGGTTTGGGTTAGGTCTAGGATTTGCCCTCATCAGGCTCATACTTTCGCATATTTCTCATACTTCATGGCTAGATCCTGGGCTGTTTCTGGATTGTATCACGTAGTAATGTGGTACCACGCTGAAACAGTCAATTAAACCTGATTTCGATCAATATTTTAGAGGATAACGCAAGTTAGGTCTGGGATAGGTCTGGGATTCGCCCTCATCAGGCTCATACTTTCGCATATTTCTCATACTTGATGGCTAGATCCTGGGTTTCTTCCGGTTTGGGTCACGTGGTAGTGTGGTACCACACTGAAACAGTCGATTAAACCTGGTTTCGAACAATATTTTTTAGGATAACACATGTTAGGTCTAGGTTAGGCCGGGGATTTTCACTCATCAGACTCATACTTTCACATTCTTCACATACTTGTTGAACGGATCCTGGGTTTTTACTGGTTTGGATCACGTAGTAATGTGGTACCACACTGAAACATTCAATTAAACCTGGTCTTGATAAATATTTTAGAGGATAACGCATGTTAGGTCTGGGATAGGTCTGGGATTTGCATTCATCAGACTCATACTTTCGCACGCCTCACATACTCGTTGAACAGATCCTGGGTTATTTTCTGGTTTGGATCACATAGTAATGTGGTACCACACTGAAACAGTCGATTAAACCAGGTTTCGATCAATATTTTTGAGGATAACGCATGTCAGGTCTAGGTTAGGCCTGGGATTTTCACTCTTCAGACTCATACTTTCGCATTCTTCACATACTTGTTGAACGGATCCTGAGTTTTTTCTGGTTTGGATCACGTAGTAGTGTGGTACCACACTGGAACATTCAATTAAACCTGGTCTTGATAAATATTTTAGAGGATAACGCATGTTAGGTTTGGGTTAGGTCTAGGATTTGCCCTCATCAGGCTCATACTTTCGCATATTTCTCATACTTCATGGCTAGATCCTGGGCTGTTTCTGGATTGTATTACGTAGTAATGTCGTACCACGCTGAAACAATCAATTAAACCTGGTTTCGATCAATAGTTTTGAGGATAACGCGTGTTAGGTCTAGGTTAGCCCAGGGATTTTCACTCATCAGACTCATACTTTCGCATTCTTCACATACTTGTTGACCGGATCCTGGGTTTTTTCTGGTTTGGTTCACGTAGTAATGTGGTACCACACTGAAACATTAAATTAAACCTGGTCTTGATAAATATTTTAGAGGATAACGCATGTTAGGTTTGGGTTAGGTCTAGGATTTGCCCTCATCAGGCTCATACTTTCGCATATTTCTCATACTTCATGGCTAGATCCTGGGCTGTTTCTGGATTGTATCACGTAGTAATGTGGTACCACGCCGAAACAGTCAATTAAAACTGGTTTCGATCAATATTTTAGAGGATCACGCAAGTTAGGTCTGGGACAGGTCTGGGATTCGCCCTCATCAGGTTCATACTTTCGCGTTTTTCACATACTTGTTGAACTGATCCTGGGTTTTTTCTGGTTTGGATCACGTAGCAATGTGGTACCACACTGAAACAGTCGATTAAACCTGGTTTCGATCACTATTTTAGAGGATAACACAAGTTAGGTCTGGGATAGGTCTGGGATTAGCCCTCATCAGACTCATACTTTCGCATATTTCTCATACTTGATGGCTAGATCCTGGGCTTTCTCTGGATTGCATCACGTAGTAATGAAGTACAACACTGAAACAGTCAATTAAACCTGGTTTCCATCAATATTTTAGAGGACAACGCATGTTAGGTCTAGGTTAGGCCTGGGATTTGCCCTCATCAGGGTCATACTTCCGCAGTTTTAACATACATGTTGATCTGATCGAGGGTTTTTTCTGCTTTGGATCACGTAGCAATGTGGTACCACACTGAAGCAGTCGATTAAACCTGGTTTCGATCAATATTTTAGAGGGTAACGCAAGTTTGGTCTGGGATAGGTCTGGGATTTGCCCTCATCAGGCTCATACTTTCGCGTTTTTCACATACTTGTTGAACTGATCCTGGGTTTTTTCTGGTTTGGATCACGTAGCAATGTGGTACCACACTGAAACAGTCGATTAAACCTGGTTTCGATCACTATTTTAGAGGATAACGCAAGTTAGGTCTGGGATAGGTCTGCGATTAGCCCTCATCAGACTCATACTTTCGCATATTTCTCATACTTGATGACTAGATCCTGGGCTTTTTCTGGATTGCATCACGTAGTAATGAAGGACAACACTGAAACAGTCAATTAAACCTGGTTTCCATCAATATTTTAGAGGACAACGCATGTTAGGTCTAGGTTAGGCCTGGGATTTGCCCTCATCAGGGTCATACTTTCGCAGTTTTAACATACATGTTGACGTGATCGAGGGTTTTTTCTGCTTTTGATCACGTAGTAAAGTGGTACCACAACTAAAACAGTCAATTAAACCTGGTTTCGATCAATATTTTAGAGAATAATTCATGTTAGGTCTAGGTTAGGTCTGGGATTAGCCCTCATCAGACTCATACTTTCGCATTCTTCACATACTTGTTGAACGGATCCTGGGTTTTTACTGGTTTGGATCACGTAGTAATGTGGGGCCACACTGAAACAATCAATTAAACCTGGTCTTGATAAATATTTTAGAGGACAACCCATGTTAGGTCTGGGTTAGGTCTAGGATTTGCTCTCATCAGGCTCATACTTTCGCATATTTCTCATACTTCATGAATAGATCCTGGGATATTTCTGGATTGGATCACGTAGTAAAGTGGTACCACAACTAAAACAGTCAATTAAGCCTGGTTTCGATCACTATTTTAGAGGATAACGCAAGTTAGGTCTGGGATAGGTCTGGGATTATCCCTCATCAGACTCATACTTTCGCACACTTCACATACTCGTTGACAAGATCCTGGGTTTTTTTCTGGTTTGGATCACGTAGTAATGTGGTACCACACTGAAACTGTCGATTAAACCTGGTTTCGAACACTATTTTAGAAGACAATGCAAGTTAGGTCTGGGATAGGTCTGGGTTTTGCCCTCATCAGGCTCATACCTACGCACACTTCACATACTCGGTGAACAGATCCTGGGTTATTTTCTGGTTTGGATCACATAGTAATGTGGTACCAAACTGAAACAGTCAATTAAACCTGGTTTCCATCAATAGTTTAGAGGACAACGCATGTTAGGTCTAGGTTAGGCCTGGGATTATCCCTCATGAGACTCATACTTTCGCACACTTCACATACTCGTTGACAAGATCCTGGGTTTTTTTCTGGTTTGGATCACGTAGTAATGTGGTACCACACTGAAACTGTCGGTTAAACCTGGTTTCGATCAATATTTTAGTGGATAACGCAAGTTAGGTCTGGGATAGGTCTGGGATTTGCCCTCATCAGACTCATACCTACGCACACTTCACATACTCGGTGAACAGATCCTGGGTTATTTTCTGGTTTGGATCACATAGTAATGTGGTACCAAACTGAAACAGTCAATTAAACCTGGTTTCCATCAATAGTTTAGAGGACAACGCATGTTAGGTCTAGGTTAGGCCTGGGATGTGCCCACATCAGGGTCATACTTTCGCAGTTTTAACATACATGTTGACCTCATCGAGGGTTTTTTCTGCTTTGGATCACGCAGTAAAGTGGTACCACACTGAAACAGTCCATTAAACCTGGTTTGGATCAATATTTTAGAGGATAACGCATGTTAGGTCTAGGTTAGGCCTGGGATTTTCACTCATCAGGCTCATACTTTCGCATTCTTCACATACTTGTTGGACAGATACTGGGTTTTTTCTGGTTTGGTTCACGCAGTAATGTGGTACCACACTGAAACATTCAATTAAACCTGGTCTTGATAAATATTTTAGAGGATAACGCATGTTAGGTTTGGGTTAGGTCTTGGATTTGCCCTCATCAGGCTCATACTTTCGCATATCTCTCATACTTCATGGCTAGACCCTGGGCTGTTTCTGGATTGTACCACGTAGTAATGTGGTACCACGCTGAAACAGTCAATTAAACCTGATTTCGATCAATATTTTAGAGGATAACGCAAGTTAGGTCTGGGATAGGTCTGGGATTCGCCCTCATCAGGCTCATACTTTCGCATATTTCTCATACTTGATGCCTAGATCCTGGGTTTCTTCCGGTTTGGGTCACGTGGTAGTGTGGTACCACACTGAAACAGTCGATTAAACCTGGTTTCGAACAATATTTTTTAGGATAACGCATGTTAGGTCTAGGTTAGGCCGGGGATTTTCACTCATCAGACTCATACTTTCGCATTCTTCACATACTTGTTGAACGGATCCTGGGTTTTTACTGGTTTGGATCACGTAGTAATGTGGTACCACACTGAAACATTCAATTAAACCTGGTCTTGATAAATATTTTAGAGGATAACGCATGTTAGGTCTGGGATAGGTCTGGGATTTGCATTCATCAGACTCATACTTTCGCACGCCTCACATACTCGTTGAACAGATCCTGGGTTATTTTCTGGTTTGGATCACATAGTAATGTGGTACCAAACTGAAACAGTCAATTAAACCTGGTTTCCATCAATAGTTTAGAGGACAACGCATGTTAGGTCTAGGTTAGGCCTGGGATTATCCCTCATGAGACTCATACTTTCGCACACTTCACATACTCGTTGACAAGATCCTGGGTTTTTTTCTGGTTTGGATCACGTAGTAATGTCGTACCACGCTGAAACAGTCAATTAAACCTGGTTTCGATCAATAGTTTTGAGGATAACGCGTGTTAGGTCTAGGTTAGCCCAGGGATTTTCACTCATCAGACTCATACTTTCGCATTCTTCACATACTTGTTGAACGGATCCTGGGTTTTTTCTGGTTTGGATCACGTAGTAATGTGGGACCACACTGAAACAATCAATTAAACCTGGTTTCCATCAATAGTTTAGAGGAAAACGCATGTTAGGTCTAGGTTAGGCCTGGGATTTGCCCTCATCAGGGTCATACTTCCGCGTTTTTGACATACTTGTTGAACTGGTCCTCGGTTTTTTCTGGTTTGGATCACGTAGCAATGTGGTACCACACTGAAGCAGTCGATTAAACCTGGTTTCGATCAATATTTTAGAGGATAACGCAAGTTTGGTCTGGGATAGGTCTGGGATTTGCCCTCATCAGGCTCATACTTTCGCGTTTTTGACATACCTGTTGAACTGGTCCTCGGTTTTTTCTGGTTTGGATCACGTAGCAATGTGGTACCACACTGAAGCAGTCGATTAAACCTGGTTTCGATCAATATTTTAGAGGATAACGCAAGTTTGGTCTGGGATAGGTCTGGGATTTTCCCTCATCAGGCTCATACTTTCGCATTCTTCACATACTTGTTGAACGGATCCTGGGTTTTTTCTGGTTTGGATCACGTTGTAATGTGGGACCACACCGAAACAATCAATTAAACCTGGTCATGATCAATATTTTAGAGAATAATTCATGTTATGTCTAGGTTAGGTCTGGGATTTGCTCTCATCAGGCTCATTCTTTCGCATATTTCTCATACTTGATGGCTAGATCCTGGGCTTTTTCTGGATTGCATCACGTAGTAATGAAGTACAACACTGAAACAGTCAATTAAACCTGGTTTCCATCAATATTTTAGAGGACAACGCATGTTAGGTCTAGGTTAGGCCTGGGATTTGCCCTCATCAGGGTCATACTTCCGCAGTTTTAACATACATGTTGACCTGATCGAGGGTTTTTTCTGCTTTGTATCACGTAGCAATGTGGTACCACACTGAAGCAGTCGATTAAACCTGGTTTCGATCAATGTTTTAGAGGATAACGCAAGTTTGGTCTGGGATAGGTCTGGGATTTGCCCTCATCAGGCTCATACTTTCGCATTCTTCACATACTTGTTGAACGGATCCTGGGTTTTTTCTGGTTTGGATCACGTAGTAATGTGGGACCACACTGAAACAATCAATTAAACCTGGTCATGATCAATATTTTAGAGAATAATTCATGTTATGTCTAGGTTAGGTCTGGGATTTGCTCTCATCAGGCTCATTCTTTCGCATATTTCTCATACTTGATTGCTAGATCCTGGGCTTTTTCTGGATTGCATCACGTAGTAATGAAGTACAACACTGAAACAGTCAATTAAACCAGGTTTCCATCAATATTTTAGAGGACAACGCATGTTAGGTCTAGGTTAGGCCTGGGATTTGCCCTCATCAGGGTCATACTTCCGCAGTTTTAACATACATGTTGACCTGATCGAGGGTTTTTTCTGCTTTGTATCACGTAGTAAAGTGGTTCCACACTGAAACAGTCCATTAAACCTGGTTTGGATCAATATTTTAGAAGATAACGCATGTTAGGTCTAGGTTTGCCCTGGGATTTTCACTCATCAGACTCATACTTTCGCATTCTTCACATACTTGTTGACCGGATCCTGGGTTTTCTCTGGTTTGGTTCACGTAGTAATGTGGTACCACACTGAAACATTCAACTAAACCTGGTCTTGATAAATATTTTAGAGGATAACGCATGTTAGGTTTGGGTTAGGTCTAGGATTTGCCCTCATCAGGCTCATACTTTCGCATATTTCTCATACTTCATGGCTAGATCCTGGGCTGTTTCTGGATTGTATCACGTAGTAATGTGGTACCACGCTGAAACAGTCAATTAAACCTGATTTCGATCAATATTTTAGAGGATAACGCAAGTTAGGTCTGGGATAGGTCTGGGATTCGCCCTCATCAGGCTCATACTTTCGCATATTTCTCATACTTGATGGCTAGATCCTGGGTTTCTTCCGGTTTGGGTCACGTGGTAGTGTGGTACCACACTGAAACAGTCGATTAAACCTGGTTTCGAACAATATTTTTTAGGATAACACATGTTAGGTCTAGGTTAGGCCGGGGATTTTCACTCATCAGACTCATACTTTCACATTCTTCACATACTTGTTGAACGGATCCTGGGTTTTTACTGGTTTGGATCACGTAGTAATGTGGTACCACACTGAAACATTCAATTAAACCTGGTCTTGATAAATATTTTAGAGGATAACGCATGTTAGGTCTGGGATAGGTCTGGGATTTGCATTCATCAGACTCATACTTTCGCACGCCTCACATACTCGTTGAACAGATCCTGGGTTATTTTCTGGTTTGGATCACATAGTAATGTGGTACCACACTGAAACAGTCGATTAAACCAGGTTTCGATCAATATTTTTGAGGATAACGCATGTCAGGTCTAGGTTAGGCCTGGGATTTTCACTCTTCAGACTCATACTTTCGCATTCTTCACATACTTGTTGAACGGATCCTGAGTTTTTTCTGGTTTGGATCACGTAGTAGTGTGGTACCACACTGGAACACTCAATTAAACCTGGTCTTGATAAATATTTTAGAGGATAACGCATGTTAGGTTTGGGTTAGGTCTAGGATTTGCCCTCATCAGGCTCATACTTTCGCATATTTCTCATACTTCATGGCTAGATCCTGGGCTGTTTCTGGATTGTATTACGTAGTAATGTCGTACCACGCTGAAACAATCAATTAAACCTGGTTTCGATCAATAGTTTTGAGGATAACGCGTGTTAGGTCTAGGTTAGCCCAGGGATTTTCACTCATCAGACTCATACTTTCGCATTCTTCACATACTTGTTGAACGGATCCTGGGTTTTTTCTGGTTTGGATCACGTAGTAATGTGGGACCACACGGAAACAATCAATTAAACCTGGTTTCCATCAATAGTTTAGAGGAAAACGCATGTTAGGTCTAGGTTAGGCCTGGGATTTGCCCTCATCAGGGTCATACTTCCGCGTTTTTGACATACTTGTTGAACTGGTCCTCGGTTTTTTCTGGTTTGGATCACGTAGCAATGTGGTACCACACTGAAGCAGTCGATTAAACCTGGTTTCGATCAATATTTTAGAGGATAACGCAAGTTTGGTCTGGGATAGGTCTGGGATTTGCCCTCATCAGGCTCATACTTTCGCGTTTTTGACATACTTGTTGAACTGGTCCTCGGTTTTTTCTGGTTTGGATCACGTAGCAATGTGGTACCACACTGAAGCAGTCGATTAAACCTGGTTTCGATCAATATTTTAGAGGATAACGCAAGTTTGGTCTGGGATAGGTCTGGGATTTGCCCTCATCAGGCTCATACTTTCGCATTCTTCACATACTTGTTGAACGGATCCTGGGTTTTTTCTGGTTTGGATCACGTTGTAATGTGGAACCACACCGAAACAATCAATTAAACCTGGTCATGATCAATATTTTAGAGAATAATTCATGTTATGTCTAGGTTAGGTCTGGGATTTGCTCTCATCAGGCTCATTCTTTCGCATATTTCTCATACTTGATGGCTAGATCCTGGGCTTTTTCTGGATTGCATCACGTAGTAATGAAGTACAACACTGAAACAGTCAATTAAACCTGGTTTCCATCAATATTTTAGAGGACAGCGCATGTTAGGTCTAGGTTAGGCCTGGGATTTGCCCTCATCAGGGTCATACTTCCGCAGTTTTAACATACATGTTGACCTGATCGAGGGTTTTTTCTGCTTTGTATCACGTAGCAATGTGGTACCACACTGAAGCAGTCGATTAAACCTGGTTTCGATCAATGTTTTAGAGGATAACGCAAGTTTGGTCTGGGATAGGTCTGGGATTTGCCCTCATCAGGCTCATACTTTCGCAATCTTCACATACTTGTTGAACGGATCCTGGGTTTTTTCTGGTTTGGATCACGTAGCAATGTGGGACCACACTGAAACAATCAATTAAACCTGGTCATGATCAATATTTTAGAGAATTATTCATGTTATGTCTAGGTTAGGTCTGGGATTTGCTCTCATCAGGCTCATTCTTTCGCATATTTCTCATACTTGATGGCTAGATCCTGGGCTTTTTCTGGATTGCATCACGTAGTAATGAAGTACAACACTGAAACAGTCAATTAAACCAGGTTTCCATCAATATTTTAGAGGACAACGCATGTTAGGTCTAGGTTAGGCCTGGGATTTGCCCTCATCAGGGTCATACTTCCGCAGTTTTAACATACATGTTGACCTGATCGAGGGTTTTTTCTGCTTTGTTTCACGTAGTAAAGTGGTTCCACACTGAAACAGTCCATTAAACCTGGTTTGGATCAATATTTTAGAAGATAACGCATGTTAGGTCTAGGTTTGCCCTGGGATTTTCACTCATCAGACTCATACTTTCGCATTCTTCACATAGTTGTTGACCGGATCCTGGGTTTTCTCTGGTTTGGTTCACGTAGTAATGTGGTACCACACTGAAACATTCAACTAAACCTGGTCTTGATAAATATTTTAGAGGATAACGCATGTTAGGTTTGGGTTAGGTCTAGGATTTGCCCTCATCAGGCTCATACTTTCGCATATTTCTCATACTTCATGGCTAGATCCTGGGCTGTTTCTGGATTGTATCACGTAGTAATGTGGTACCACGCCGAAACAGTCAATTAAAACTAGTTTCGATCAATATTTTAGAGGATAACGCAAGTTAGGTCTGGGATAGGTCTGGGATTCGCCCTCATCAGGCTCATACTTTCGCGTTTTTCACATTGTTTAAATATGTTAAAAAACTATTTAAAATCGCGTTAGTCTGAAAACATTAAATTCTCGGCTGCGATTCCCGTATCCGTTTGTGTACGTGACACTGCGGAAGGTTAAGCGTTCGTCAGGTTCGTTGAACGTTCGGACGATTTAAAACCGCAGCCGTTTACGTGTTTTTGTACGCCGACCTCACGCGAAGATTCGCTTCGCACCGGTTTAAACGGTATCGTGACGTCAGCGTCGAGAGAGAGAACCGTATAATATATTGAAAAGAGATCGACAGCTGAATTCGGCAGCGCCGCATCGCGACGACAAGGCGCGACCGAGTCTTCGTCTGTCGATCCGCGACAATATTCGTAATTATTCACGAGCCGACTGCCAACGGAAGCGGATCCCAGAAGATCTCGCTCCTCAAGTACGGACTCGCACATAATATTCGGACTTGTATAAAAAAGAATTCTCTCCGTTGCTGCGGTTAGAGTTTCCCAGAACAATCTACCTGCGACAAAAGGGAGGTCGTAATACACGCAACGCGTGGCGCGACCGCCTTCGCTAGGAAGGATTGTACGTTGCAGTCGTTGCCGCGACCGCGACGTAAGGGACTCAGGGTGCACCCACCCAGAATCCCTTTAAAGCTATACGGCTTTGGAGCCTCCCAAAGGTCATACCGTTGAATCGGTACCGCCTCGTGGAGTGCTCTTCGTGCAAAGGTCGCCAAAAAACCCTCTCCAAAAACCCGTCGGTGTACGAGTCGACCGTACACCCTACGGAGGAGTTCGGGTTCAAGGTCGCCTCACCTTCCGTCACGCCGCCTACCAAATACGGTCCCCGTGCAACACGGTCGCCGGGTAGGCTTTATAGTGCGGTTGGACCCGCGAGGGATTTTTTGCAAAGGACACTTTACTGTCACGGTCCCCGGTAGAAACGGTCGCCGTGCAGTAATTTTACAGTGTCGCAGGAAATCACCTCGCACGACGTTCCTACGTCACCCGCACGGAGAGCGTGCTCACGGGATCCACCCATTTGGAGCTTTACGACCTCCATTTGGTGACCCGTCCGTGGCTAAGTCGCCCCCGACAGATACGAGTGAATTCTCTTCTGTTCAGGGCAAACGTATCGCTGATAGTTTCAATAAATAATTATCAGCGTACAAGTACAAATTTACAGTCCACTGATTCACGTTGAACGACAGCCGATTCCCCCCTCCCAGCGCACAGCTAGCCGCTAGGAGAGCGAGGCGAACAGCTGACGAGCGTGTTTACGATACGTGTACGCACGTATTTAATCTGAACAAACCTTTGTTACAGCAACCAAGGTTCATCCCAACCGGGGCAACGCCGGTGAATCTCCACCCCCGGCTGGATTATAAAATAATTCTCGTTTTTTTGTAATTTATATTTTTTTTATTTTTTTCATTTTTTTTTGTTAAAATTAAATAAAAGGCTTGTCGCAAAGCGACAAGCGAAAATTACAAAATAAAAAACTTATCAATCACTCTCCCTAGTATTTCCCTCGTCCGGACCCCGGTTAGAACCCTTAGTTTCTAACAAACGGTCCTTCGAGCCGGATTGAGGTTGAAAGAACAGGAAAGAGTTGCAGTACGTTCACGTAAGTCGCTGCTTACGGAACCACTTAATTTCGAGTAGATTGTAAAATCCTCGAATTAGAGATCACCATGTCTGTCGCCAAGGATGAAGGTCGAAGCGAGTTCGAAGGCGATCTCGACGACCTGATCACCCGGTTCGACATGATGTCAAGGTCGATCTCTTACTTAAAGAAACGTGGCCGAGCTCAGTTCACTGAGGAGCTCCTCAGGACAAAGCTCGCCACCGTATCCGAACAATACAAGGAAGCTATTGAGCAGTACTTGTCGATTCGGAGAAAATATGCCCCTGCGAAACGCAACACGTGCGACTTCCTCGCAAAAGGTGGCGTAGAGAATAAGGAGACGGAATATATGGAATTCCAGGCGTACGTTACCACGGAGCTGACCAGACTGGCCGCTGAATCAAAAGCGGCACCCACGTCGGTCAGCCCCCATGACGTCGCTATCGAACTTCCAAAACAACGGCTCCCCAAGTTCGGAGGTGACCCACGTAAATGGAGACATTTCGCGGATCTGTTCACCTCCGGCATAATAAATAATCCGAGGCTTGCAGATGTGCATCGATTGCAATATCTGAACGCCTGTCTGGAGGATAAAGCGTTGGCAGCGATCGCGCACCTCGAAGTTACCGATGAGAATTTCGAAGTGGCGTGGAAAACCCTGAAAGAACAATTCGGGTTACCACGTATCGTGACCGCCAAATTGCTTAATCAACTGACCAAACTGAAAACGATTAAAAGAGATGATCTCGATAGCCTAAATCAGGTCGTCGTCGTTTTCAAACAGGCCCTTGCGGCATTCGAAAAACGGGCACGATTTTACAGCAGCGAAACTGGCTGCTTGCCCATACTATTCGAAGCCATTTAGAAGGGCCTCTGAAAGCTGAGTGGGAACGGTCGCAACGTCTCACCCCGGACTATCCCTCGCATGTCGAGCTGATAGAGTTCCTGGAGGGGCATGCAAGGGCTCTAACTATGTTAGATGAAGGTCCGAGCAAGCCTACGACCGAACACCCACCGAAACATAAAGTACGGAGTCACAACTCCGTTCTAGAAAGTCCAGCTGAGAAAACTGTGACCTGCGGATTTTGCGGCCTTGAGCACAGAATGACCAAATGTGGTGCATTCAGAAACTTGACGCCGAACCGCCGCTATCAGTTTATAAAAGATAGCCAGCGGTGCATTCTCTGCTTGTCACCTCAGCATGGAAACGCGCGTTGTCCATCCGAGGAGGGGTGCCCGAAGTGCAAGGGCAGACATCATGCTCTGCTGCATTTTGAGACCTTTCGTAGCGAAACCGAAAGTCGTAAACCTGCGACAACGGTTTCGTCGGACAAACGCCCGAAAAAGCGGTATACGGCTCCATCGAGCCGGCCGCAACCTGCCGAACGAGCAGCTCGTACCACGACGTCACAGGCAACGACGTCACAGCCCGGTACGTCACATTGTATCGCGCTCGGTGCAGACGTACCGAAGGCTGTGCTGTTAGCCACGGCGAGCGTGCGTGTGTACGGAGAGAACGGTGCGTCGCGAATCGCGCGCGCACTGATCGATCAGGGTTCCGAGTCGTCTTTCATCTCCGCGAATTTGACAAATGACCTCAAATTCTCGCGGAGGAAATCCCCAGCCACAGTGACGGGCTTGGGGGGCGGCCGAACCCAACAAATTAAATACAGCGTGCAGATGCATTTGGGAACGGTACAAGATACCGCGCCGTTAGTCGAGACGAGAGCGTACATCGTACACAAAATTACGAGCTACGCCTCGCCCTTGGCCGGTGCACTCAAATGCGACGCGCTGCGGGATCTGCCGCTTGCAGATCCAAATCCAGCTTCCGGTCAACCGATTGAAGTGTTGACCGGTGCGGACCTGTACGCGCAAATTATTCGACCGGGTTTCCGTCGAATAAGCAGTACAGGTCCAATCGCCCAAGAAACTGCATTTGGCTGGATTCTTTCCGGCCCAATAAATGCTAAGGGCAGTAAAAACAAAACTTTGCGGACGTTGCACTGTAACGTCCTCGAATCGCTGGACACGGCGATTCGCAAGTTTTGGGAAGTCGAAGAACTCCCTTCGACCTCGGTACACACCAAGGCGGAGGAGGAGTGTGAAATGCAGTTCCAAAAAACCGTCGCTCGAGATGCGACAGGACGGTTTGTCGTCCGATTGCCTTTTTCTTACCCGAGACCGGACGAAGCGTTAGGAAACTCCTATCGAATCGCTCTCTCCGCCCTTGGGAGGTTGAGGAAAAAATTGGACACCGACCAGACCCTCGTAAGAGAATATACGACGTTTCTCGAGGAATATGAGGAGCTGGGTCATATGACTCGCATAGAGCCTATTGACGAGACCAGACTCTATATTCCGCATCGAGCGGTCATACGCACCGAGAGTGCAACGACTAAATTAAGAGTCGTATTTAACGCGACAAGCCGAACTACCGGCGGTCGTTCATTAAATGACATCCTACACGTAGGTCCAAAATTGCAGAACGACATCACGTCAGTCTTGACCCGATGGCGTCTGTATGAATACGTGTTGGTGGCTGACATTGAGAAAATGTTCCGACAGATTCTCGTCGCCCCGCAGGATCGTCGTTTTCAATGCATCCTATGGCGCACACCCGAAAACGAACAGCTCAATGCGTTCGAATTAAATACCGTAACGTACGGTACGGCGTGTGCACCATACCTGTCGATGCGAACCCTCCTTGAGTTAAAAAATCAGGACGGGCACAGGTACCCCCTTGCCGCCCCGATTCTCGAGCAGGACATTTATGTAGACGACGTTTTTATGGGAGCACCCGATACGTCTTTGTTGGAGAAAATTCGCAACCAAGTTTGCGAGCTCCTACAAAGAGGTGGGTTTAAGCTGCGAAAATGGGCAGGAAATTCGCCATTGTTATTGCGAAATATCCCCCAAAGCGCTCACTCCCACGCCGTCGACCTTACCTTGTTCGATGACAGCGAATTAAAGGTATTAGGTTTACGCTGGATACCGTCCGGCGATTATTTTTATTTCAATCTGCAACGGTTTCAGCCGTCTGCCTTGCCGATGACAAAACGGAATTTGTTTTCGGAGATTGCTAAGTTGTTCGATCTGCTCGGCTGGTTATCACCAGTCGTGATTCGCGCAAAGATTCTGATGCAATCCCAATGGCTGGAAAAAATCCAGTGGGATGATCAAATCTCAGCGAATACGCTCAATACGTGGAATACGTTTTGCGTGGATTGGAGCAGCTTAAATAAGCTAAAAATCCCCAGATGGATTAATTATGGAGCCGACACAATTTCCGTGGAAATTCATGGATTTTGTGACGCTTCGCTCGCAGCCTACTTAGCGGTCACTTACTTACGAGTGACCACAATGAGCAATGTCACCTCCTCGACATTGATAATGGCAAAAACGCGAGTGGCTCCAATTAAAACGCAGTCAATTTCTGTACTGGAATTGAACGGCGCCGTGCTGCTCGCCGAGCTTATTGTGCACGTGGAGAAGTCACTTTCATTGAAGGTCGACAGAATAATCTGCTGGACAGATTCCACGATCGCATTGGCATGGTTGAGAAAGCACGCCTCCACATGGAAGGTTTTAATCGCCAACCGTGTGTCAAAGGTCCAAACGTTACTTCCGAATGCTGAATGGAGGCACGTTCCCACCCGCTTCAATCCCGCGGATCTGAATTCGCGCGGAGTGGAAGCTGCGGAACTCCTTCAATCTAAGCTGTGGATTTCAGGACCAAGTTGGCTAACGGAATCGAAAGATTGTTGGCCGAAAACGCCTTCGTCCATCGAGACCGAAGAAGGGAAGCGCAAAGTGCACGCCCACGTAGCAATTCCGGAGAAAGAATGGGAATTTGTATTTCGATTCTCGACCTGGAATAAGCTACTTCGCGTAACCGCATACTGTCTCCGACTGAGGGGACCGATGCAAGGTGAGCGAAGGTCGTATGATGCGAAGATCGTTGACGCGTCTGAGATGCAGCTCGCAAGCGAGAGAATTGTCCGCTACATCCAGCGCACGCATTTTGCAAAGGAGTACCGGTGTTTGAAAAACCACCGAAAAATCCCAGCAAAATCAACATTAAAAAGTCTGAACCCTTTTCTCGATGACAAAGATGTCTTGAGAGTCGGAGGCAGACTGGAAAATACAACACTGTCATGGGAAACCAAGCACCCCATAATTTTGCCGAAACATCACGTTTCTACGATGATAATTCGGCAGTGCCACATTGACACGTTGCACGGGGGATTGCAGTTGACCATGTACACAGTAAGACAAAGATTTTGGATTCTCGGCTGTCGAAATGCAGCGCGAACGGTAATCCATGGATGCATGCGATGCGTTAGATGGAGGGTAAAAACCTCCACGTAAATCATGCAGGATTTAATACCTGAGCGTTGCCGCGAGGCGAGAGCATTTTCGAACTGCGGAGTGGATTATGCGGGACCTTTTCTTGTCCGCGACTCCGCCGGTCGAGGAAAAACCGCCCACAAAGCGTACATAGCAGTTTTTGTCTGTTACGCGACACGGGCCATCCACATCGAACTCGTCCACGATTATACGACGAGTGCCTTTTTGGCAGCATTAGATCGATTCATTGCACGAAGGGGAGTTCCATCCTGCATTTTCAGTGACAATGGAACGAACTTTGTCGGGGCAGATCGAGAATTACGCGAAAATTTCGAAGCAGTGTACAACACGCAAGAAATGCGTAATAAATGCAGTCAAAAAGGAATTAGATGGAAATTTAACCCACCGAGTGCACCGCACTTCGGTGGCATGCAAGAGGCCGGTGTGAAATCGGTGAAATTTCACCTGAAGCGGACTCTGGGCGAATTCACTCCCACAAGCGAAGAGTTACAAACATTGCTTTGTTAAATCGAAGCGAGTTTAAACTCGCGACCGATTGCCGCTTTGAGTGATAGCCCGGACGATTACGCGCCGCTCACACCGGGGCATTTCTTAGTCGGAAGTCCGCTGAACGCGCTTCCGACACAATCAGTGGAAACTGAAAAACTCTCCCGTTTGACACGATGGAGGGCGATTCAAAAATTCCACGAACAAATCTGGAGGCATTGGACACGTGATTATCTCACGCACCTCCAGAATCGTTATAAGTGGCGTACAGCCCAAAAAACATTAAAACTAAACGACTTAGTTTTAGTGCAAAATCCTCTCCTCCCCCCGAATCAATGGGAAATGGGACGAGTAGAGGAGGTATTCACCGGCAGGGATGGAAATGCACGTGTTGTTAAAATACGCACGGAAAAATCCATTTTTACGCGACCTATTACGCGGTTGTGTAAGCTGCCTGTGGAAGAAACCGAGTCGGCAACGGTTAGCGACGCCGACGAGGTCACATAAAAACCATAACATCCAACGGCCGAAAGTGATCGAAAGGTGAGAAACGACCGTTTCTAGAAATAAACGGTGTTGATTCTCACCTGACCGTTGTCACTGAAAGTTCAAACGGATTAGTGGGGGTTACGAATCCACCAATCTGAGTTGGATTATTGGTAGGGCGTAACGAATAATCCGAGCGCCCCCGAATCGTAACGGAATTCGCGGAATCGAAAACCGCTCAGTTCCTAAACGACAGCATCATGAGTGACACCGCGTCCAACATATCTTGCGAGAGTAGTGCGGTATCCTTTTCCGGGGACCCGGAAATCGATGAGCGATTCGGGCGCATTTTGCAGCTCGGGGAAAGGCCCATATCCCCGAGAGGCAATAAAGAGGAGCCTACCACCGTACAGGCGCCAGGAGAACCGGAGGTGACCCTCAATTTCGGGGTCGACTCATTCAGGATTCCGGCCAGGGTTATAACGACAACCCGAAAATACCACTACCGGGCCCCCGGAGGCCAATACGTCCTCCGATGGGACAAGGACGGACACATGCGGTCCTGTGCGTGGCGGGCCGACAAACTGGAGGAATCGACCCCGCCGCCACCACCAGCAGTGCCAGGGTCGACTTTGGCTGCCCCCACCGACCGAGCTCCGCAACAAAAGCGGAAACGGAGGAAACAGGCGAAACTCGCCCCGGCCACCCCTGGACCGTCCACCAGCGGCCTGCAGCCGCAGACCCCAGCGGCCCCGGCAAAGAAAAAAAGAAGGACCTGGCAGCCGGCGTTCGGTCAGATCGCCATGGCTTTCGCCATGGCGGACCAGATGCTGACCACGTCCATGAGATTCCTTCAACAGGCTGCAGCTGGTCAATAGTAAGTACTTTTGATTTTTTACAATTAAAAGTGCGCGAGTTCTCTCTCTCCGCGTAAAAAAGTGACCGTACGGGACTACCGCGTTCTCCGGGTATTGCACAATTCGTGCAAGGGGGGGCGGTATGTTTAAATATGTTAAAAAACTATTTAAAATCGCGTTAGTCTGAAAACATTAAATTCTCGGCTGCGATTCCCGTATCCGTTTGTGTACGTGACACTGCGGAAGGTTAAGCGTTCGTCAGGTTCGTTGAACGTTCGGACGATTTAAAACCGCAGCCGTTTACGTGTTTTTGTACGCCGACCTCACGCGAAGATTCGCTTCGCACCGGTTTAAACGGTATCGTGACGTCAGCGTCGAGAGAGAGAACCGTATAATATATTGAAAAGAGATCGACAGCTGAATTCGGCAGCGCCGCATCGCGACGACAAGGCGCGACCGAGTCTTCGTCTGTCGATCCGCGACAATATTCGTAATTATTCACGAGCCGACTGCCAACGGGAGCGGATCCCAGAAGATCTCGCTCCTCAAGTACGGACTCGCACATAATATTCGGACTTGTATAAAAAAGAATTCTCTCCGTTGCTGCGGTTAGAGTTTCCCAGAACAATCTACCTGCGACAAAAGGGAGGTCGTAATACACGCAGCGCGTGGCGCGACCGCCTTCGCTAGGAAGGATTGTACGTTGCAGTCGTTGCCGCGACCGCGACGTAAGGGACTCAGGGTGCACCCACCCAGAATCCCTTTAAAGCTATACGGCTTTGGAGCCTCCCAAAGGTCATACCGTTGAATCGGTACCGCCTCGTGGAGTGCTCTTCGTGCAAAGGTCGCCAAAAAACCCTCTCCAAAAACCCGTCGGTGTACGAGTCGACCGTACACCCTACGGAGGAGTTCGGGTTCAAGGTCGCCTCACCTTCCGTCACGCCGCCTACCAAATACGGTCCCCGTGCAACACGGTCGCTGGGTAGGCTTTATAGTGCGGTTGGACCCGCGAGGGATTTTTTGCAAAGGACACTTTACTGTCACGGCCCCCGGTAGAAACGATCGCCGTGCAGTAATTTTACAGTGTCGCAGGAAATCACCTCGCACGACGTTCCTACGTCACCCGCACGGAGAGCGTGCTCACGGGATCCACCCATTTGGAGCTTTACGACCTCCATTTGGTGACCCGTCCGTGGCTAAGTCGCCCCCGACAGATACGAGTGAATTCTCTTCTCTTCAGGGCAAACGTATCGCTGATAGTTTCCATAAATAATTATCAGCGTACAAGTACAAATTTACAGTCCACTGATTCACGTTGAACGACAGCCGATTCCCCCCTCCCAGCGCACAGCTAGCCGCTAGGAGAGCGAGGCGAACAGCTGACGAGCGTGTTTACGATACGTGTACGCACGTATTTAATCTGAACAAACCTTTGTTACAGCAACCAAGGTCCATCCCAACCGGGGCAACGCCGGTGAATCTCCACCCCCGGCTGGATTATAAAATAATTCTCGTTTTTTTGTAATTTATATTTTTTTTATTTTTTTCATTTTTTTTTGTTAAAATTAAATAAAAGGCTTGTCGCAAAGCGCCAAGCGAAAATTACAAAATAAAAAACTTATCAATCACTCTCCCTAGTATTTCCCTCGTCCGGACCCCGGTTAGAACCCTTAGTTTCTAACACACATACTTGTATCTGGGATTATGGGACACACATACTGATCCTGGATTTTTTCTGGTTTGGATCACGTAGTAAAGTGGTACCACACTAAAACAGTCGATTAAACCTGGTTCCGATCAGTATTTTAGAGGATAACGCATGTTAGGTCTAGGTTAGCCCTGGGATTTTCACTCATCAGACTCATACTTTCGCATCCTTCACATACCTGTTGAACGGATCCTGGGTTTTTTCTGGTTTGGATCACGTAGTAATGTGGTACCAAACTGAAACGGTCAATTAAACCTGGTTTCGATCAATATTTTAGAGGATAACGCAAGTTAGGTCTGGGATAGGTCTGGGATTTGCTCTCATCAGGCTCATTCTTTCGCATATTTCTCATACTTGATGGCTAGATCCTGGGCTTTTTCTGGATTGCATCACGTAGTAATGAAGTACAACACTGAAACAGTCAATTAAACCTGGTTTCCATCAATATCTTAGAGGACAACGCAAGTTAGGTCTGGGATATGTCTGGGATTTGCCCTCATCAGGCTCATACTTTCGCGTTTTTCACATACTTGTTAAACAGATCCTGGGTTTTTTCTGGTTTGGATCACGTAGTAGTGTGGTACCACACTGAAACAGTCCATTAAACCTGGTTTGGATCAATATTTTAGGGGATAATGCATGTTAGGTCTAGGTTAGGTCTGGGATTTTCACTCATCAGACTCATACTTTCGCATTCTTCACATACTTGTTGAACGGATCCTGGGTTTTTTCTGGTTTGGATCACGTAGTAATGTGGTACCACACTGAAACAGTCGATTAAACCTGGTTTCGATCAAAATTTTAGAGGATAACACAAGTTAGGTCTGGGATAGGTCTGGGATTTTCTCTCATCAGACTCATACTTTCGCAGTTTTAACATACATGTTGACCTGATCGAGGGTTTTTCTGCTTTGGATCACGTAGTAAAGTGGTATCACACTGGAGCTGTCCATTAAACCTGGTTTGGATCAATATTTTAGAGGATAACGCATGTTAGGTTTGGGTTAGGTCTAGGTTTGCTCTCATCAGGCTCATTCTTTCGCATATTTCTCATACTTGATGGCTAGATCCTGGGCTTTTTCTGGATTGCATCACGTAGTAATGAAGTACAACACTGAAACAGTCAATTAAACCTGGTTTCCATCAATATCTTAGAGGACAACGCAAGTTAGGTCTGGGATAGGTCTGGGACTTGCCCTGATCAGGCTCATACTTTCGCGTTTTTCACATACTTGTTGAACAGATGCTGGGTTTTTTCTGGTTTGGATCACGTAGTAGTGTCGTACCACACTGAAACATTCCATTAAACCTGGTTTAGATCAATATTTTAGAGGATAACGCATGTTAGGTCTAGGTTAGGTCTGGAATTTTCACTCATCAGACTCATACTTTCGCATTCTTCACATACTTGTTGAACGGATCCTGAGTTTTTTCTGGTTTGGATCACGTAGTAATGTGGGTCCACACTGAAACAATCAATTAAACCTGGTCTTGATAAATATTATAGAGGATAACGCATGTTAGGAAAAGGATAGGTCTGGGATTTGCACTCATCAGACTCATCCTTTCGCACACCTCACATACTCGTTGAACAGATCCTGGGTTTTTTCTGGTTTGGAACACGTAGTAATGTGGTACCACAATGAAACAGTCGATTGAACCAGGTTTCGCTCAATATTTTAGAGGATAACGCATGTTAGGTCTAGGTTAGGTCTGGGATTCGCTCTCATCAGGCTGATTCTTTCGCATATTTCTCATACTTGATGGCCAGATCCTGGGCTCTTTCTGGATTGCATCACGTTGTAATGTAGTACCACAGTGAAACAGTTAATGTAACCTGGTTTCGATCAATATTTTAGAGAATAATTCATGTTAGGTCTAGGTTAGGTCTGGGATTTGCTCTCATCAGGCTCATTCTTTCGCATATTTCTCATACATGTTGAACAGATCCTGGGTTTTTTCTGGTTTGGATCACGTAGTAATGTGGGACCACACTGAAACAATCAATTAAACCTGGTCTTGATAAATATTTTAGAGGATAACGCATGTTAGATCTGGGTTAGGTCTAGGATTTGCCCTCATCAGGCTCATACTTTCGCATATTTCTCATACTTCATGGCTAGATCCTCGGCTGTTTCTGGATTGTATCACGCAGTAATGTGGTACCACGCTGAAACAGTCAATCAAACCTGGTTTCCATCAATATTTTAGAGGATAACGCAAGTTAGGTCTGGGATAGGTCTAGGATTTGCCCTCATCAGGCTCTTACTTTCGCATATTTCTCATACTTCATGGCTAGATCCTGGGCTAGTTCTGGAGTGGATCACGTAGTAATGTGGTACCACGCTGAAACAGTCAATCAAACCTGGTTTCCATCAATATTTTAGAGGATAACGCAAATTAGGTCTAGGTTAGGTCTGGGATTTGCTCTCATCAGGCTCATTCTTTCGCATATTTCTCATACTTGATGGCTAGATCCTGGGCTTTTTCTGGATTGCATCACGTAGTAATGTAGTACCACACTGAAACAGTCAATGAAACCTGATTTCCATCAATATTATAGAGGACAACGCAAGTTAGGTCTAGGTAAGTCCTGGGATTTTCACTCATCAGTCTCATACTTTCGCATTCTTCACATACTTGTTGAACTGATCCTGGGTTTTTACTGGTTTGGATCACGTAGTAATGTGGTACCACACTGAAACGGTCAATTAAACCTGGTTTCGATCAATATTTTAGAGGATAACGCAAGTTAGGTCTGGGATAGGTCTGGGATTTGCCCTCATCAGGCTCATACTTTCGCGTTTTTCACATACTTGTTGAACAGATCATGGGTTTTTTCTGGTTTGGGTCACGTAGTAGTGTGACACCACACTGAAACAGTCGATTACACCTGGTTTCGATCAATATTTTAGAGGATAACGCATGTTAGGTCTAGGATAGCCCTGGGATTTTCACTCATCAGACTCATACTTTCGCATTCTTCACATACTTGTTGAACTGATCCTGGGTTTTTTTCTGGTTTGGATCACGTAGTAATGTGGTACCACACTGAAACAGTCGATTAAACCTGGTTCCGATCAATATTTTAGAGGATAACGCATGTTAGGTCTAGGTTAGCCCTGGGATTTTCACTCATCAGTCTCATACTTTCGCATTCTTCACATACTTGTTGAACTGATCCTGGGTTTTTACTGGTTTGGATCACGTAGTAATGTGGTACCACACTGAAACAGTCGATTAAACCTAGTCTCGATCAATATTTTAGTGAATAATTCATGTTAGGTCTAGGTTAGGTCTGGGATTTGCTCTCATTAGGCTCATTCTTTCGCATATTACTCATACTTGATGGCTAGATCCTGGGCTTTTTCTGGATTGCATCACGTAGTAATGTAGTACCACACTGAAACAGTCAATGGTACCTGGTTTCCATCAATATTTTAGAGGACAACGCAAGCTAGGTCTAGGTAAGGCCTGTGATTTTCACTGATCAGACTCATACTTTCGCATGCTTCACATACTTGTTCAACGGATCCTGGGTTTTTTCTGGTTTGGATCACGGAGTAATGTGGTGCCACACTGAAACAGTCGACTAAACCTGGTCTCGATCAAATTTTAGAGAATAATTCATGGTAGGTCTAGGTTAGGTCTGGGATTTGCTCTCATCAGGCTCATTCTTTCGCATATTTCTCGTACTTCATGGCTAGATCCTGGGCTATTTCTGGATTGGATCACGTAGTAAAGTGGTACCACACTGAAACATTCAATGAAACCTGGTCTGGATAACTATTTTAGAGGATAACGCATCTTAGGTCTGGGTTAGGTCTAAGATTTGCCCTCATCAGGCTCACAGTTTCGCGTTTTTCACATACTTGTTGAACAGATAATGGGTTTTTTCTGGTTTGGTTCACGTAGTAGTGTGATACCACACTCAAACAGTCGATTAAACCTGGCTTCGATCAATATTTTAGTGGATAACGCATGTTAGGTCTAGGTTAGCACTGGGATTTTCACTCATCAGACTCATACTTTCGCATTCTTCACAAACTTGTTAAACTGATCCTGGGTTTTTTCTGGTTTGGATCACGTAGTAATGTGGTACCACACTGAAACAGTAGATTAAACCTGGTTTCGATCAATATTTTAGAGGATAACGCATGTTAGGTCTAGGTTAGCCCTGGGATTTTCACTCATCAGACTCATACTTTCGCATTCTTCACATACTTGTTGAACTGATCCTCGGTTTTTTCTGGTTTGGATCACGTAGTAATGTGGTACCACACTGAAACAGTCGATTAAACCTGGTCTCGATCAATATTTTAGAGAATAATTCATGTTAGGTCTAGGTTAGGTCTGGGATTTGCTCTCATCAGGCTCATTCTTTCGCATATTTCTCAGACTTGATGGCTAGATCCTGGGTTATTTTCTGGTTTGGATCACATAGTAATGTGGTACCACACTGAAACAGTCGATTAAACCATGTTTCGATCAATATTTTAGAGTATAACTCATGTTAGGTCTAGGTTAGGCCTGGGATTTTCACTGATCAGACTCATACTTTCGCATTCTTCACATACCTGTAAACGGATCCTGGGTTTTTTCTGGTTTGGATCACGTAGTAATGTGGTACCACACTGAAACAGTCGATTAAACCTGGTTTCGATCAATATTTTAGAGGATAACGCAAGTTAAGTCTGGGATTGGTCTGGGATTTGACATCATCAGACTCATACTTTCGCACACTTCACATACTCGTTGAACAGATCCTGGGTTATTTTCTGGTTTGGATCACATAGTAATGTGGTACCACACTGAAGCATTCGATTAAACCAGATTTCGATCAATATTTTAGAGTATAACTCACGTTAGGTCTAGGTTAGGCCTGGGATTTTCACTGATCAGACTCATACTTTCGCATTCTTCACATACTTGTTGAACGGATCCTGGGTTTTTTCTGGTTCGGATCACGTAGTAATGTGGTACCACACTGAAACGGTCAATTAAACCTGGTTTCGATAAATATTTTAGAGGATAACGCAAGTTAGGTCTGGGATAGGTCTGGGATTTGCCCTCATCAGACTCATACTTTCGCATTCTTCACATACTTGTTGAACAGATCCTGGGTTTTTTCTGGTTTGGATCACGTAGTAATGTGGGACCACACTGAGACAATCAATTAAACCTGGTCTTGATAAATATTTTAGAGGATAACGCATGTTAGGTCTGGCTTAGGACTAGGATTTGCCCTCATCAGGCTCATACTTTCGCATATTTCTCATACTTGATGGCTAGATCCTGGGCTGTTTCTGGATTGTATCACGTAGTAATGCGGTACCACACTGAAACAGTCGGTTAAACCAGGTTTCGATCAATATTTTAGTGGATAACGCATGTTAGGTCTAGGTTGGCACTGGGATTTTCACTCATCAGACTCATACTTTCGCATTCTTCACATACTTGTTGAACTGATCCTGGGTTTTTTCTGGTTTGGATCACGTAGTAATGCGGTACCACACTGAAACAGTCGATTAAACCTGGTTTCGATCAATATTTTAGAGGATAACGCATGTTAGGTCTAGGTTAGCCCTGGGATTTTCACTCATCAGACTCATACTTTCGCATTCTTCACATACTTGTTGAACTGATCCTCGGTTTTTTCTGGTTTGGATCACGTAGTAATGTGGTGCCACACTGAAACAGTCGACTAAACCTGGTCTCGATCAATATTTTAGAGAATAATTCATGTTAGGTCTAGGTTAGGTCTGGGATTTGCTCTCATCAGGCTCATTCTTTCGCATATTTCTCATACTTCATGGCTAGATCCTGGGCTATTTCTGGATTGGATCACGTAGTAAAGTGGTACCACACTGAAACATTCAATGAAACCTGGTCTGGATAAATATTTTAGAGGATAACGCATCTTAGGTCTGGGTTAGGTCTAAGATTTGCCCTCATCAGGCTCACAGTTTCGCGTTTTTCACATACTTGTTGAACAGATAATGGGTTTTTTCTGGTTTGGTTCACGTAGTAGTGTGATACCACACTGAAACAGTCGATTAAACCTGGCTTCGATCAATATTTTAGTGGATAACGCATGTTAGGTCTAGGTTAGCCCTGGGATTTTCACTCATCAGACTCATACTTTCGCATCCTTCACATACCTGTTGAACGGATCCTGGGTTTTTTCTGGTTTGGATCACGTAGTAATGTGGTACCAAACTGAAACGGTCAATTAAACCTGGTTTCGATCAATATTTTAGAGGATAACGCAAGTTAGGTCTGGGATAGGTCTGGGATTTGCTCTCATCAGGCTCATTCTTTCGCATATTTCTCATACTTGATGGCTAGATCCTGGGCTTTTTCTGGATTGCATCACGTAGTAATGAAGTACAACACTGAAACAGTCAATTAAACCTGGTTTCCATCAATATCTTAGAGGACAACGCAAGTTAGGTCTGGGATATGTCTGGGATTTGGCCTCATCAGGCTCATACCTTCGCGTTTTTCACATACTTGTTAAACAGATCCTGGGTTTTTTCTGGTTTGGATCACGTAGTAGTGTGGTACCACACTGAAACAGTCCATTAAACCTGGTTTGGATCAATATTTTAGGGGATAACGCATGTTAGGTCTGGGTTAGGTCTGGGATTTTCACTCATCAGACTCATACTTTCGCATTCTTCACATTCTTGTTGAACGGATCCTGGGTTTTTTCTGGGTTGGATCACGTAGTAATGTGGTACCACACTGAAACAGTCGATTAAACCTGGTTTCGATCAAAATTTTAGAGGATAACGCAAGTTAGGTCTGGGATAGGTCTGGGATTTTCACTCATCAGACTCATACTTTCGCATTCTTCACATACTTGTTGAACGGATCATGGGTTTTTTCTGGTTTGGATCACGTAGTAATGTGGGATCACACTGAAACAGTCAATTAAACCTGGTTTCGATCAATATTTTAGAGAATAATTCATGTTAGGTCTAGGTTAGGTCTGGGATTTGCTCTCATCAGGCTCATTCTTTCGCATATTTCTCATACTTGATGGCTAGATCCTGGGCTTTTTCAGGATTGCATCACGTAGTAATGAAGTACAACACTGAAACAGTCAATTAAACCTGGTTTCCATCAATATCTTAGAGGACAACGCAAGTTAGGTCTGGGATAGGTCTGGGACTTGCCCTGATCAGGCTCATACTTTCGCGTTTTTCACATACTTGTTGAACAGATGCTGGGTTTTTTCTGGTTTGGATCACGTAGTAGTGTCGTACCACACTGAAACATTCCATTAAACCTGGTTTAGATCAATATTTTAGAGGATAACGCATGTTAGGTCTAGGTTAGGTCTGGAATTTTCACTCATCAGACTCATACTTTCGCATTCTTCACATACTTGTTGAACGGATCCTGAGTTTTTTCTGGTTTGGATCACGTAGTAATGTGGGTCCACACTGAAACAATCAATTAAACCTGGTCTTGATAAATATTATAGAGGATAACGCATGTTAGGAAAAGGATAGGTCTGGGATTTGCACTCATCAGACTCATCCTTTCGCACACCTCACATACTCGTTGAACAGATCCTGGGTTTTTTCTGGTTTGGAACACGTAGTAATGTGGTACCACAATGAAACAGTCGATTGAACCAGGTTTCGCTCAATATTTTAGAGGATAACGCATGTTAGGTCTAGGTTAGGTCTGGGATTCGCTCTCATCAGGCTGATTCTTTCGCATATTTCTCATACTTGATGGCCAGATCCTGGGCTCTTTCTGGATTGCATCACGTTGTAATGTAGTACCACAGTGAAACAGTTAATGAAACCTGGTTTCGATCAATATTTTAGAGAATAATTCATGTTAGGTCTAGGTTAGGTCTGGGATTTGCTCTCATCAGGCTCATTCTTTCGCATATTTCTCATACATGTTGAACAGATCCTGGGTTTTTTCTGGTTTGGATCACGTAGTAATGTGGGACCACACTGAAACAATCAATTAAACCTGGTCTTGATAAATATTTTAGAGGATAACGCATGTTAGGTCTGGGTTAGGTCTAGGATTTGCCCTCATCAGGCTCATACTTTCGCATATTTCTCATACTTCATGGCTAGATCCTCGGCTGTTTCTGGATTGTATCACGTAGTAATGTGGTACCACGCTGAAACAGTCAATCAAACCTGGTTTCCATCAATATTTTAGAGGATAACGCAAGTTAGGTCTGGGATAGGTCTAGGATTTGCCCTCATCAGGCTCTTACTTTCGCATATTTCTCATACTTCATGGCTAGATCCTGGGCTAGTTCTGGAGTGGATCACGTAGTAAAGTGGTACCACACTGAAACATTCAATGATACCTGGTCTGGATAAATATTTTAGTGGATAACGCATCTTAGGTCTGGGTTAGGTCTAAGATTTGCCCTCATCAGGCTCACAGTTTCGCGTTTTTCACACACTTGATGGCTAGATCCTGGCCTTTTTCTGGATTGCATCACGTAGTAATGTAGTACCACACTGAAACAGTCAATGAAACCTGGTTTCCATCAATATTATAGAGGACAACGCAAGTTATGTCTAGGTAAGGCCTGGGATTTTCACTCATCAGTCTCATACTTTCGCATATTTCTCATACTTCATGGCTAGATCCTGGGCTGTTTCTGGATTGTATCACGTAGTAATGTGGTACCACGCTGAAACAGTCAATCAAACCTGGTTTCCATCAATATTTTAGAGGATAACGCAAGTTAGGTCTAGGTTAGGTCTGGGATTTGCTCTCATCAGGCTCATTCTTTCGCATATTTCTCATACTTGATGGCTAGATCCTGGGCTTTTTCTGGATTGCATCACGTAGTAATGTAGTACCACACTGAAACAGTCAATGAAACCTGATTTCCATCAATATTATAGAGGACAACGCAAGTTAGGTCTAGGTAAGTCCTGGGATTTTCACTCATCAGTCTCATACTTTCGCATTCTTCACATACTTGTTGAACTGATCCTGGGTTTTTACTGGTTTGGATCACGTAGTAATGTGGTACCACACTGAAACGGTCAATTAAACCTGGTTTCGATCAATATTTTAGAGGATAACGCAAGTTAGGTCTGGGATAGGTCTGGGATTTGCCCTCATCAGGCTCATACTTTCGCGTTTTTCACATACTTGTTGAACGGATCATGGGTTTTTTCTGGTTTGGATCACGTAGTAGTGTGGTACCACACTGAAACAGTCCATTAAACCTGGTTTGGATCAATATTTTAGGGGATAACGCATGTTAGGTCTAGGTTAGGTCTGGGATTTTCACTCATCAGACTCATACTTTCGCATTCTTCACATACTTGTTGAACGGATCCTGGGTTTTTTCTGGTTTGGATCACGTAGTAATGTGGTACCACACTGAAACAGTCGATTAAACCTGGTTTCGATCAAAATTTTAGAGGATAACGCAAGTTAGGTCTGGGATAGGTCTGGGATTTTCACTCATCAGACTCATACTTTCGCATTCTTCACATACTTGTTGAACGGATCATGGGTTTTTTCTGGTTTGGATCACGTAGTAATGTGGGATCACACTGAAACAGTCAATTAAACCTGGTTTCGATGAATATTTTAGAGAATAATTCATGTTAGGTCTAGGTTAGGTCTGGGATTTGCTCTCATCAGGCTCATTCTTTCGCATATTTCTCATACTTGATGGCTAGATCCTGGGCTTTTTCTGGATTCCATCACGTAGTAATGAAGTACAACACTGAAACAGTCAATTAATCCTGGTTTCCATCAATATTTTAGAGGACAACGCATGTTAGGTCTAGGTTAGGTCTGGGATTTTCTCTCATCAGACTCATACTTTCGCAGTTTTAACATACATGTTGACCTGATCGAGGGTTTTTCTGCTTTGGATCACGTAGTAAAGTGGTATCACACTGGAGCTGTCCATTAAACCTGGTTTGGATCAATATTTTAGAGGATAACGCATGTTAGGTTTGGGTTAGGTCTAGGTTTGCTCTCATCAGGCTCATTCTTTCGCATATTTCTCATACTTGATGGCTAGATCCTGGGCTTTTTCTGGATTGCATCACGTAGTAATGAAGTACAACACTGGAACAGTCAATTAAACCTGGTTTCCATCAATATCTTAGAGGACAACGCAAGTTAGGTCTGGGATAGGTCTGGGACTTGCCCTGATCAGGCTCATACTTTCGCGTTTTTCACATACTTGTTGAACAGATGCTGGGTTTTTTCTGGTTTGGATCACGTAGTAGTGTCGTACCACCCTGAAACATTCCATTAAACCTGGTTTAGATCAATATTTTAGAGGATAACGCATGTTAGGTCTAGGTTAGGTCTGGAATTTTCACTCATCAGACTCATACTTTCGCATTCTTCACATACTTGTTGAACGGATCCTGAGTTTTTTCTGGTTTGGATCACGTAGTAATGTGGGTCCACACTGAAACAATCAATTAAACCTGGTCTTGATAAATATTATAGAGGATAACGCATGTTAGGAAAAGGATAGGTCTGGGATTTGCACTCATCAGACTCATCCTTTCGCACACCTCACATACTCGTTGAACAGATCCTGGGTTTTTTCTGGTTTGGAACACGTAGTAATGTGGTACCACAATGAAACAGTCGATTGAACCAGGTTTCGCTCAATATTTTAGAGGATAACGCATGTTAGGTCTAGGTTAGGTCTGGGATTCGCTCTCATCAGGCTGATTCTTTCGCATATTTCTCATACTTGATGGCCAGATCCTGGGCTCTTTCTGGATTGCATCACGTTGTAATGTAGTACCACAGTGAAACAGTTAATGTAACCTGGTTTCGATCAATATTTTAGAGAATAATTCATGTTAGGTCTAGGTTAGGTCTGGGATTTGCTCTCATCAGGCTCATTCTTTCGCATATTTCTCATACATGTTGAACAGATCCTGGGTTTTTTCTGGTTTGGATCACGTAGTAATGTGGTACCACAATGAAACAGTCGATTGAACCAGGTTTCGCTCAATATTTTAGAGGATAACGCATGTTAGGTCTAGGTTAGGTCTGGGATTCGCTCTCATCAGGCTGATTCTTTCGCATATTTCTCATACTTGATGGCCAGATCCTGGGCTCTTTCTGGATTGCATCACGTTGTAATGTAGTACCACAGTGAAACAGTTAATGAAACCTGGTTTCGATCAATATTTTAGAGAATAATTCATGTTAGGTCTGGGTTAGGTCTGGGATTTGCTCTCATCAGGCTCATTCTTTCGCATATTTCTCATACATGTTGAACAGATCCTGGGTTTTTTCTGGTTTGGATCACGTAGTAATGTGGGACCACACTGAAACAATCAATTAAACCTGGTCTTCATAAATATTTTAGAGGATAACGCATGTTAGGTCTGGGTTAGGTCTAGGATTTGCCCTCATCAGGCTCATACTTTCGCATATTTCTCATACTTCATGGCTAGATCCTCGGCTGTTTCTGGATTGTATCACGTAGTAATGTGGTACCACGCTGAAACAGTCAATCAAACCTGGTTTCCATCAATATTTTAGAGGATAACGCAAGTTAGGTCTGGGATAGGTCTAGGATTTGCCCTCATCAGGCTCTTACTTTCGCATATTTCTCATACTTCATGGCTAGATCCTGGGCTAGTTCTGGAGTGGATCACGTAGTAAAGTGGTACCACACTGAAACATTCAATGATACCTGGTCTGGATAAATATTTCAGTGGATAACGCATCTTAGGTCTGGGTTAGGTCCTAGATTTGCCCTCATCAGGCTCACAGTTTCGCGTTTTTCACACACTTGATGGCTAGATCCTGGCCTTTTTCTGGATTGCATCACGTAGTAATGTAGTACCACACTGAAACAGTCAATGAAACCTGGTTTCCATCAATATTATAGAGGACAACGCAAGTTATGTCTAGGTAAGGCCTGGGATTTTCACTCATCAGTCTCATACTTTCGCATATTTCTCATACTTCATGGCTAGATCCTGGGCTGTTTCTGGATTGTATCACGTAGTAATGTGGTACCACGCTGAAACAGTCAATCAAACCTGGTTTCCATCAATATTTTAGAGGATAACGCAAGTTAGGTCTAGGTTAGGTCTGGGATTTGCTCTCATCAGGCTCATTCTTTCGCATATTTCTCATACTTGATGGCTAGATCCTGGGCTTTTTCTGGATTGCATCACGTAGTAATGTAGTACCACACTGAAACAGTCATTGAAACCTGATTTCCATCAATATTATAGAGGACAACGCAAGTTAGGTCTAGGTAAGTCCTGGGATTTTCACTCATCAGTCTCATACTTTCGCATTCTTCACATACTTGTTGAACTGATCCTGGGTTTTTACTGGTTTGGATCACGTAGTAATGTGGTACCACACTGAAACGGTCAATTAAACCTGGTTTCGATCAATATTTTAGAGGATAACGCAAGTTAGGTCTGGGATAGGTCTGGGATTTGCCCTCATCAGGCTCATACTTTCGCGTTTTTCACATACTTGTTGAACAGATCATGGGTTTTTTCTGGTTTGGGTCACGTAGTAGTGTGACACCACACTGAAACAGTCGATTACACCTGGTTTCGATCAATATTTTAGAGGATAACGCATGTTAGGTCTAGGATAGCCCTGGGATTTTCACTCATCAGACTCATACTTTCGCATTCTTCACATACTTGTTGAACTGATCCTGGGTTTTTTTCTGGTTTGGATCACGTAGTAATGTGGTACCACACTGAAACAGTCGATTAAACCTGGTTCCGATCAATATTTTAGAGGATAACGCATGTTAGGTCTAGGTTAGCCCTGGGATTTTCACTCATCAGTCTCATACTTTCGCATTCTTCACATACTTGTTGAACTGATCCTGAGTTTTTACTGGTTTGGATCACGTAGTAATGTGGTACCACACTGAAACAGTCGATTAAACCTAGTCTCGATCAATATTTTAGTGAATAATTCATGTTAAGTCTAGGTTAGGTCTGGGATTTGCTCTCATTAGGCTCATTCTTTCGCATATTTCTCATACTTGATGGCTAGATCCTGGGCTTTTTCTGGATTGCATCACGTAGTAATGTAGTACCACACTGAAACAGTCAATGAAACCTGGTCTCGATCAATATTTTAGAGAATAATTCATGGTAGGTCTAGGTTAGGTCTGGGATTTGCTCTCATCAGGCTCATTCTTTCGCATATTTCTCGTACTTCATGGCTAGATCCTGTGCTATTTCTGGATTGGATCACGTAGTAAAGTGGTACCACACTGAAACATTCAATGAAACCTGGTCTGGATAAATATTTTAGAGGATAACGCATCTTAGGTCTGGGTTAGGTCTAAGATTTGCCCTCATCAGGCTCACAGTTTCGCGTTTTTCACATACTTGTTGAACAGATAATGGGTTTTTTCTGGTTTGGTTCACGTAGTAGTGTGATACCACACTCAAACAGTCGATTAAACCCGGCTTCGATCAATATTTTAGTGGATAACGCATGTTAGGTCTAGGTTAGCACTGGGATTTTCACTCATCAGACTCATACTTTCGCATTCTTCACAAACTTGTTAAACTGATCCTGGGTTTTTTCTGGTTTGGATCACGTAGTAATGTGGTACCACACTGAAACAGTAGATTAAACCTGGTTTCGATCAATATTTTAGAGGATAACGCATGTTAGGTCTAGGTTAGCCCTGGGATTTTCACTCATCAGACTCATACTTTCGCATTCTTCACATACTTGTTGAACTGATCCTCGGTTTTTTCTGGTTTGGATCACGTAGTAATGTGGTACCACACTGAAACAGTCGATTAAACCTGGTCTCGATCAATATTTTAGAGAATAATTCATGTTAGGTCTAGGTTAGGTCTGGGATTTGCTCTCATCATGCTCATTCTTTCGCATATTTCTCAGACTTGATGGCTAGATCCTGGGTTATTTTCTGGTTTGGATCACATAGTAATGTGGTACCACACTGAAACAGTCGATTAAACCATGTTTCGATCAATATTTTAGAGTATAACTCATGTTAGGTCTAGGTTAGGCCTGGGATTTTCACTGATCAGACTCATACTTTCGCATTCTTCACATACCTGTAAACGGATCCTGGGTTTTTTCTGGTTTGGATCACGTAGTAATGTGGTACCACACTGAAACAGTCGATTAAACCTGGTTTCGATCAATATTTTAGAGGATAACGCAAGTTAAGTCTGGGATTGGTCTGGGATTTGACATCATCAGACTCATACTTTCGCACACTTCACATACTCGTTGAACAGATCCTGGGTTATTTTCTGGTTTGGATCACATAGTAATGTGGTACCACACTGAAGCATTCGATTAAACCAGATTTCGATCAATATTTTAGAGTATAACTCACGTTAGGTCTAGGTTAGGCCTGGGATTTTCACTGATCAGACTCATACTTTCGCATTCTTCACATACTTGTTGAACGGATCCTGGGTTTTTTCTGGTTCGGATCACGTAGTAATGTGGTACCACACTGAAACGGTCAATTAAACCTGGTTTCGATAAATATTTTAGAGGATAACGCAAGTTAGGTCTGGGATAGGTCTGGGATTTGCCCTCATCAGACTCATACTTTCGCATTCTTCACATACTTGTTGAACAGATCCTGGGTTTTTTCTGGTTTGGATCACGTAGTAATGTGGGACCACACTGAGACAATCAATTAAACCTGGTCTTGATAAATATTTTAGAGGATAACGCATGTTAGGTCTGGCTTAGGACTAGGATTTGCCCTCATCAGGCTCATACTTTCGCATATTTCTCATACTTGATGGCTAGATCCTGGGCTGTTTCTGGATTGTATCACGTAGTAATGCGGTACCACACTGAAACAGTCGGTTAAACCAGGTTTCGATCAATATTTTAGTGGATAACGCATGTTAGGTCTAGGTTGGCACTGGGATTTTCACTCATCAGACTCATACTTTCGCATTCTTCACATACTTGTTGAACTGATCCTGGGTTTTTTCTGGTTTGGATCACGTAGTATTGCGGTACCACACTGAAACAGTCGATTAAACCTGGTTTCGATCAATATTTTAGAGGATAACGCATGTTAGGTCTAGGTTAGCCCTGGGATTTTCACTCATCAGACTCATACTTTCGCATTCTTCACATACTTGTTGAACTGATCCTCGGTTTTTTCTGGTTTGGATCACGTAGTAATGTGGTGCCACACTGAAACAGTCGACTAAACCTGGTCTCGATCAATATTTTAGAGAATAATTCATGTTAGGTCTAGGTTAGGTCTGGGATTTGCTCTCATCAGGCTCATTCTTTCGCATATTTCTCATACTTCATGGCTAGATCCTGGGCTATTTCTGGATTGGATCACGTAGTAAAGTGGTACCACACTGAAACATTCAATGAAACCTGGTCTGGATAAATATTTTAGAGGATAACGCATCTTAGGTCTGGGTTAGGTCTAAGATTTGCCCTCATCAGGCTCACAGTTTCGCGTTTTTCACATACTTGTTGAACAGATAATGGGTTTTTTCTGGTTTGGTTCACGTAGTAGTGTGATACCACACTGAAACAGTCGATTAAACCTGGCTTCGATCAATATTTTAGTGGATAACGCATGTTAGGTCTAGGTTAGCACTGGGATTTTCACTCATCAGACTCATACTTTCGCATTCTTCACATACTTGTTGAACTGATCCTGGGTTTTTTCTGGTTTGGATCACGTAGTAATGTGGTATCACACTGAAACAGTAGATTAAACCTGGTTTCGATCAATATTTTAGAGGATAACGCATGTTAGGTCTAGGTTAGCCCTGGGATTTTCACTCATCAGACTCATACTTTCGCATTGTTCACATACTTGTTGAACTGATCCTCGGTTTTTTCTGGTTTGGATCACGTAGTAATGTGGTACCACACTGAAACAGTCGATTAAACCTGGTCTCGATCAATATTTTAGAGAATAATTCATGTTAGGTCTAGGTTAGGTCTGGGATTTGCTCTCATCAGGCTCATTCTTTCGCATATTTCTCTGACTTGATGGCTAGATCCTGGGTTATTTTCTGGTTTGGATCACATAGTAATGTGGTACCACACTGAAACAGTCGATTAAACCAGGTTTCGATCAATATTTTAGAGTATAACTCATGTTAGGTCTAGGTTAGGCCTGGGATTTTCACTGATCAGACTCATACTTTCGCATTCTTCACATACTTGTAAACGGATCCTGGGTTTTTTCTGGTTTGGATCACGTAGTAATGTGGTACCACACTGAAACGGTCAATTAAACCTGGTTTCGATAAATATTTTAGAGGATAACGCAAGTTAGGTCTGGGATAGGTCTGGGATTTGACCTCATCAGACTCATACTTTCGCACACTTCAGATACTCGTTGAACAGATCCTGGGTTATTTTCTGGTTTGGATCACATACTAATGTGGTACCACACTGAAACAGTCGATTAAACCAGGTTTCGATCAATATTTTTGCAGATAACGCATGTTAGGTCTAGGTTAGGCCTGGGATTTTCACTCATCAGACTCATACTTTCGCATTCTTCACATACTTGTTGAACGGATCCTGTGTTTTTTCTGGTTTGGATCACGTAGTGATGTGGTACCACACTGAAACAGTCGATTAAACCTGGTTTCGATCAAAATTTTAGAGGATAACGCAAGTTAGGTCTGGGATAGGTCTGGGATTTGACCTCATCAGACTCATACTTTCGCACACTTCACATACTCCTTGAACAGATCCTGGATTATTTTCTGGTTTGGATCACATAGTAATGTGGAACCACACTGAAACAGTCGATTAAACCAGGTTTCGATCAATATTTTAGAGGATAACGCATGTTAGGTCTAGGTTAGGCCTGGAATTTTCAATCATCAGACTCATACTTTCGCATTCTTTAAATACTTGTTGTACGGATCCTGGGCTGCTTCTCGATTGTATCACGTAGTAATGTGGTACCACGCTGAAACAGTCAATTAAACCTGGTTTCGATCAATATTTTAGAGGATAACGCAAGTTAGGTCTGGGATAGGTCTAGGATATGCCCTCATCAGGCTCCTACTGTCGCATATTTCTCATACTTCATGGCTAGATCCTGGGCTATTTCTGGATTGGATCCCGTAGTAAAGTGGTACCACACTGAAACATTCAATGAAACCTGGCCTGGATATATATTTTAGAGGATAATGCATCTTAGGTCTGGGTTAGGTGTAAGATTTGCCCTTATCAGGCTCACAGTTTCGCGTTTTTCACATTCTTGATGAACAGATCCTGGGTTTTGTCTGGTTTAGATCACGAAGTAGTGTGGTACCACACTGAAACAGTCCATTAAACCTGGTTTCGCTCAATATTTTAGAGGATAACGCATGTTAGGTCTAGGTTAGGTCTGGGATTTGCTCTCATCAGGCTCATTCTTTCGCATATTTCTCATACTTGATGGCTAGATCCTGGGCTTTTTCTGGATTGCGTCACGTAGTAATGTAGTACCACACTGAAACAGTCAATGAAACCTGGTTTCCATCACTATTTTAGAGGACAACGCAAGTTAGGTGTAGGTAAGGCCTGAGATTTTCAGTGATCAGACTCATACTTTCGCATTCTTCACATACTTGTTGAACGGATCCTGGGTTTTTTCTGGTTTGGATCACGTAGTAATGAGGTACCACACTGAAACGGTCAACTAAACCTGGTTTCGATCAATATTTTAGAGGATAACACAAGTTAGGTCTGGGATAGGTCTGGGATTTGCCCTCATCAGGCTCATACTTTCGCGTTTTTCACATACTTGTTGAACAGATCATGGGTTTCTTCTGGTTTGGGACACGTAGTAATGTGGTACCACACTGAAACAGTCGATTAAACCTGGTTTCGATCAATATTTTAGAGGATAACGCAAGCTTGGTCTAGGTTAGGCCTGGGATTTTCACTGATCAGACTCATACTTTCGCATTCTTCACATACTTGTTGAACTGATCCTGGGTTTTTTCTGGTTTGCATCACGTAGTAATGTGGTACCACACTGAAACAGTCGATTAAACCTGGTTTCGATCAATATTTTAGAGGATAACGCATGTTAGGTCTAGGTTAGCCCTGGGATTTTCACTCATCAGACACATACTTTCGCATTCTTCACATACTTGTTGAACAGATCCTGGGTTTTTTCTGGTTTGGAACACGTAGTAATGTGGTACCACACTGAAACAGTCGATTAAACCTGGTTTCGATCAATATTTTAGAGGATAACGCAAGTTAAGTCTGGGATTGGTCTGGGATTTGACCTCATCAGACTCATACTTTCGCACACTGCACATACTCGTTGAACAGATCCTGGGTTATTTTCTGGTTTGGATAACATAGTAATGCGGTACCACACTGAAACAGTCGATTAAACCAGGTTTCGATCAATATCTTAGAGTATAACTCATGTTAGGTCTAGGTTAGGCCTGGGATTTGCTCTCATCAGGCTCATTCTTTCGCATATTTCTCATACTTGACGGCTAGATCCTGGGCTTTTTCTGGATTGCATCACGTAGTAGTGAAGTACAACACTGAAACAGTCAATTAAACCTGGTTTCCATCAATATCTTAGAGGACAACGCAAGTTAGGTCTGGGATATGTCTGGGATTTGCCCTCATCAGACTCATACTTTCGCACACTTCACATACTCCTTGAACAGATCCTGGGTTATTTTCTGGTTTGGATCACATAGTAATGCGGTACCACACTGAAACAGTCGATTAAACCAGGTTTCGATCAATATTTTAGAGTATAACTCATGTTAGGTCTAGGTTAGGCCTGGGATTTTCACTCATCAGACTCATACTCTCGCATTCTTCACATACTTGTTGGACGGATCCTGGGTTTTTTCTGGTTTGGATCACGTAGTAGTGTGGTACCACACTGAAACAGTCGATTAAACCTGGTTTCGATCAAAATTTTAGAGGATAACGCAAGTTAGGTCTGGGATAGGTCTGGGATTTGATCTCATCAGACTCATACTTTCGCACACTTCACATACTCGTTGAACAGATCCTGGGTTATTTTCTGGTTTGGATCACATAGTAATGCGGTACCACACTGAAACAGTCGATTAAACCAGGTTTCGATCAATATTTTAGAGTATAACTCATGTTAGGTCTAGGTTAGGCCTGGGATTTTCACTCATCAGACTCATACTTTCGCATTCTTCACATACTTGTTGGACGGATCCTGGGTTTTTTCTGGTTTGGATCACGTAGTAGTGTGGTACCACACTGAAACAGTCGATTAAACCTGGTTTCGATCAAAATTTTAGAGGATAACGCAAGTTAGGTCTGGGATAGGTCTGGGATTTGACCTGATCAGACACATACTTTCGCACACTTCACATACTCCTTGAACAGATCCTGGGTTATTTTCTGGTTTGGATCACATAGTAATGCGGTACCACACTGAAACAGTCGATTAAACCAGGTTTCGATGAATATTTTAGAGTATAACTCATGTTAGGTCTAGGTTAGGCCTGGGATTTTCACTCATCAGACTCATACTTTCGCATTCTTCACATACTTGTTGAACAGATCCTGGGTTTTTTCTCGTTTGGATCACGTAGTAATGTGGGACCACACTGAAACAGTCAATTAAACCTGGTTTCGATCAATATTTTAGAGAATAATTCATGTTAGGTCTAGGTTAGGTCTGGGATTTGCTCTCATCAGGCTCATTCTTTCGCATATTTCTCATACTTGACGGCTAGATCCTGGGCTTTTTCTGGATTGCATCACGTAGTAGTGAAGTACAACACTGAAACAGTCAATTAAACCTGGTTTCCATCAATATCTTAGAGGACAACGCAAGTTAGGTCTGGGATATGTCTGGGATTTGCCCTCATCAGACTCATACTTTCGCACACTTCACATACTCCTTGAACAGATCCTGGGTTATTTTCTGGTTTGGATCACGTAGTAATGTGGTACCACACTGAAACAGTCGATTAAACCTGGTTTCGATCAATATTTTAGAGAATAATTCATGTTAGGTCTAGGTTAGGTCTGGGATTTGCTCTCATCAGGCCCTTTCTTTCGCATATTTCTCATACATGTTGAACAGATCCTGGGCTGTTTCTGGATTGTATCACGTAGTAATGTGGTACCACGCTGAAACAGGCAATTAAACCTGGTTTCGATCAATATTTTAGAGGATAACGCAAGTTAGGTCTGGGATAGGTCTAGGATTTGCCCTCATCAGGCTCTTACTTTCGCATATTTCTCATACTTCATGGCTAGATCCTGGGCTATCTCTGGATTGGATCACGTAGTAATGTGGGACCACACTGAAACAGTCAATTAAACCTGGTTTCACTGAATATTTTAGAGAATAATTCATGTTAGGTCTACGTTTGGTCTGGGATTTGCTCTCATCAGGCTCATTCTTTCGCATATTTCTCATACTTGATGGCTAGATCCTGGGCTTTTTCTGGATTGCAACACGTAGTAATGAAGTACAACACTGAAACAGTCAATTAAACCTGGTTTCCATCAATATCTTAGAGGACAACGCAAGTTAGGTCTGGGATATGTCTGGGATTTGCCCTCATCAGGCTCATACTTTCGCGTTTTTCACATACTTGTTAAACAGATCCTGGGTTTTTTCTGGTTTGGATCACGTAGTAGTGTGGTACCACACTGAAACAGTCCATTAAACCTGGTTTGGATCAATATTTTAGGGGATAACGCATGTTAGGTCTAGGTTAGGTCTGGGATTTTCACTCATCAGACTCATACTTTCGCATTCTTCACATACTTGTTGAACGGATCCTGGGTTTTTTCTGGTTTGGATCACGTAGTAATGTGGTACCACACTGAAACAGTCGATTAAACCTGGTTTCGATCAAAATTTTAGAGGATAACGCAAGTTAGGTCTGGGATACGTCTGGGATTTGACCTCATCAGACTCATACTTTCGCACACTTCACATACTCCTTGAACAGATCCTGGGTTATTTTCTGGTTTGGATCACATAGTAATGTGGTACCACACTGAAACAGTCGATTAAACCAGGTTTCGATCAATATTTTAGAGGATAACGCGTGTTAGGTCTAGGTTAGGCCTGGGATTTTCACTCGTCAGGCTCATACTTTCGCACACTTCACATACTCCTTGAACAGATCCTGGGTTATTTTCTGGTTTGGATCACGTAGTAATGTGGTACCACACTGAAACAGTCGATTAAACCTGGGTTCGACCAATACTTTAGAGAATAATTCACGTTAGGTCTAGGTTAGGTCTGGGATTTGCTCTCATCAGGCCCTTTCTTTCGCATATTTCTCATACATGTTGAACAGATCCTGGGCTGTTTCTGGATTGTATCACGTAGTAATGTGGTACCACGCTCAAACAGGCAATTAAACCTGGTTTCGATCAATATTTTAGAGGATAACGCAAGTTAGGTCTGGGATAGGTCTAGGATTTGCCCTCATCAGGCTCCTACTTTCGCATATTTCTCATACTTCGTGGCTAGATCCTGGGCTATCTCTGGATTGGATCACGTAGTAAAGTGGTACCACACTGAAACATTCAATGAAACCTGGTCTGGATAAATATTTTAGAGGATAACGCATCTTAGGTCTGGGTTAGGTCTTAGATTTGCCCTCATCAGGCTCAGAGTTTCGCGTTTTTCACATTCTTGTTGAACAGATCCTGGGTTTTGTCTGGTTCGGATCACGAAGTAGTGTGGTACCACACTGAAACAATCCATTAAACCTGGTTTCGCTCAATATTTTAGAGGATAACGCATGTTAGGCCTAGGTTAGGTCTTGGATTTGCTCTCATCAGGCTCATTCTTTCGCATATTTCTCATACTTGATGGCTAGATCCTGGGCTTTTTCTGGTTTGGATCACGTAGTAATGACGTACCACACTGAAACGGTCAACTAAACCTGGTTTCGATCAATATTTTAGAGGATAACACAAGTTAGGTCTGGGATAGGTCTGGGATTTGCCCTCATCAGGCTCATACTTTCGCGTTTTTCACATACTTGTTGAACAGATCATGGGTTTCTTCTGGTTTGGGACACGTAGTAATGTGGTACCACACTGAAACAGTCGATTAAACCTGGTTTCGATCAATATTTTAGAGGATAACGCAAGCTAGGTCTAGGTTAGGCCTGGGATTTTCACTGATCAGACTCATACTTTCGCATTCTTCACATACTTGTTGAACTGATCCTGGGTTTTTTCTGGTTTGCATCACGTAGTAATGTGGTACCACACTGAAACAGTCGATTAGACCTGGTTTCGATCAAAATTTTAGAGGATAACGCAAGTTAGGTCTGGGATAGGTCTGGGATTTGATCTCATCAGACTCATACTTTCGCACACTTCACATACTCGTTGAACAGATCCTGGGTTATTTTCTGGTTTGGATCACATAGTAATGCGGTACCACACTGAAACAGGCAATTAAACCTGGTTTCGATCAATATTTTAGAGGATAACGCAAGTTAGGTCTGGGATAGGTCTAGGATTTGCCCTCATCAGGCTCTTACTTTCGCATATTTCTCATACTTCATGGCTAGATCCTGGGCTATCTCTGGATTGGATCACGTAGTAATGTGGGACCACACTGAAACAGTCAATTAAACCTGGTTTCACTCAATATTTTAGAGAATAATTCATGTTAGGTCTACGTTTGGTCTGGGATTTGCTCTCATCAGGCTCATTCTTTCGCATATTTCTCATACTTGATGGCTAGATCCTGGGCTTTTTCTGGATTGCAACACGTAGTAATGAAGTACAACACTGAAACAGTCAATTAAACCTGGTTTCCATCAATATCTTAGAGGACAACGCAAGTTAGGTCTGGGATATGTCTGGGATTTGCCCTCATCAGGCTCATACTTTCGCGTTTTTCACATACTTGTTAAACAGATCCTGGGTTTTTTCTGGTTTGGATCACGTAGTAGTGTGGTACCACACTGAAACAGTCCATTAAACCTGGTTTGGATCAATATTTTAGGGGATAACGCATGCTAGGTCTAGGTTAGGTCTGGGATTTTCACTCATCAGACTCATACTTTCGCATTCTTCACATACTTGTTGAACGGATCCTGGGTTTTTTCTGGTTTGGATCACGTAGTAATGTGGTACCACACTGAAACAGTCGATTAAACCTGGTTTCGATCAAAATTTTAGAGGATAACGCAAGTTAGGTCTGGGATACGTCTGGGATTTGACCTCATCAGACTCATACTTTCGCACACTTCACATACTCCTTGAACAGATCCTGGGTTATTTTCTGGTTTGGATCACGTAGTAATGTGGTACCACACTGAAACAGTCGATTAAACCTGGTTTCGATCAATATTTTAGAGGATAACGCAAGTTAAGTCTGGGATTGGTCTGGGATTTGACCTCATCAGACTCATACTTTCGCACACTGCACATACTCGTTGAACAGATCCTGGGTTATTTTCTGGTTTGGATAACATAGTAATGCGGTACCACACTGAAACAGTCGATTAAACCAGGTTTCGATCAATATCTTAGAGTATAACTCATGTTAGGTCTAGGTTAGGCCTGGGATTTTCACTCATCAGACTCATACTCTCGCATTCTTCACATACTTGTTGGACGGATCCTGGGTTTTTTCTGGTTTGGATCACGTAGTAGTGTGGTACCACACTGAAACAGTCGATTAAGCCTGGTTTCGATCAAAATTTTAGAGGATAACGCAAGTTAGGTCTGGGATAGGTCTGGGATTTGATCTCATCAGACTCATACTTTCGCACACTTCACATACTCGTTGAACAGATCCTGGGTTATTTTCTGGTTTGGATCACATAGTAATGCGGTACCACACTGAAACAGTCGATTAAACCAGGTTTCGATCAATATCTTAGAGTATAACTCATGTTAGGTCTAGGTTAGGCCTGGGATTTTCACTCATCAGACTCATACTTTCGCATTCTTCACATACTTGTTGAACAGATCCTGGGTTTTTTCTGGTTTGGATCACGTAGTAGTGTGGTACCACACTGAAACAGTCGATTAAACCTGGTGTCGATCAAAATTTTAGAGGATAACGCAAGTTAGGTCTGGGATAGGTCTGGGATTTGACCTGATCAGACACATACTTTCGCACACTTCACATACTCCTTGAACAGATCCTGGGTTATTTTCTGGTTTGGATCACATAGTAATGCGGTACCACACTGAAACAGTCGATTAAACCAGGTTTCGATGAATATTTTAGAGTATAACTCATGTTAGGTCTAGGTTAGGCCTGGGATTTTCACTCATCAGACTCATACTTTTGCATTCTTCACATACTTGTTGAACAGATCCTGGGTTTTTTCTGGTTTGGATCACGTAGTAATGTGGGACCACACTGAAACAGTCAATTAAACCTGGTTTCGATCAATATTTTAGAGAATAATTCATGTTAGGTCTAGGTTAGGTCTGGGATTTGCTCTCATCAGGCTCATTCTTTCGCATATTTCTCATACTTGACGGCTAGATCCTGGGCTTTTTCTGGATTGCATCACGTAGTAGTGAAGTACAACACTGAAACAGTCAATTAAACCTGGTTTCCATCAATATCTTAGAGGACAACGCAAGTTAGGTCTGGGATATGTCTGGGATTTGCCCTCATCAGACTCATACTTTCGCACACTTCACATACTCCTTGAACAGATCCTGGGTTATTTTCTGGTTTGGATCACGTAGTAATGTGGTACCACACTGAAACAGTCGATTAAACCTGGTTTCGATCAATATTTTAGAGAATAATTCATGTTAGGTCTAGGTTAGGTCTGGGATTTGCTCTCATCAGGCCCTTTCTTTCGCATATTTCTCATACATGTTGAACAGATCCTGGGCTGTTTCTGGATTGTATCACGTAGTAATGTGGTACCACGCTGAAACAGGCAATTTGTTTAAAGATCGAGTTAATTCGAATTTATTTAAACCCGTAATTAGCCGTTAATCCGCTTTGTTTTTAACATACGCGACCGACCAGAACATTCTAGGTCGACGCGTCCGCGACTCGAAACAGAAGGCAGCAGAAAAACTCTCGCTCCTTGAGTTTTTCTGTAAGTCACGCGAGCAGTACAGTAACGTTCGATTTCGAACTTTTCGGTTAAACGCTCGACCATAGAGAAGGTGCGATAATTACATGTTAGAAAAAGACGGACGAGAGCCACGGCGACAGCGCCGCGCGTCGGAGGATTCCCCCTCTCTTACGCGTACTTTTCGGCAGCGCGTGCTCGTCCGTCACTTGCTAACGAGAGCCTGCCAAGCGCGGATCGATAAACGATCACGCTTTCCCTAATTTAACATATTCCGAATTGCTTCGAGTTATTCGAGCATTCGTTGAAATTCAACAGGCCCTCACAATATTCGAATTGCTTCGAGTTATTCGAGCATTCGAACAAATTAAGAAAAAAAAGGCATAAAGAAAATTCTCGGGTTCTAGCGGTTGATTCCCACGCGACGTTGAAAGTTCGAGTTATTCGAATTTTCACAAAGCGGGCAACCGACGTATAGCCGCAGCTTTACGGGATTAGCTTGCGTAAGCAAACTGCCCCCAGTAAACTGCGTGTAATTCCGGTTGTCGAATCAAACCAGTTAATCGATTCGGTCGTGAGTACGACCCGATTAAAGACTGCGGGAAACTCTTTGGTATCATCGAGTTCCCGAATTTTCCGCGTATCGCTGCAAACAGCGGTCGTGCGAGAGGTATCGAGATTAAGACTCGATCCTCCCTTGATTCAATCGAACGGTCTTACAACCATCTAAAGGGGCCTTATTGGCGTAAATACCTTGGGTGGACTTGCCGCCTTCCAGTCGGAGCGTGGGACGAGTTATTCTAAGCCCAGCTTCCGGCGAATGCCAGAGCGTTGTTCTCTGATCGCCAGTCTTGTACGGTCACTGCGCGTAGAACGCGACTCACAAGGCGTCGTGGTGCCAGTCTCAATAGTAAGACGTCCTATACGCCATTGAAAGACTGCACCGCATCGTGTTCCGTACACACGCATACGAAGACGGTAAGGGGCCGAGGACCGGGTGACGGTTGGAGCCTTACAACCTCCCTCTAGGCACCCTCTCCTGCGACAATCAAGTGTTGCAGTCGAACAGAAAACCGAGAGGAAATTCCCTAATTGGAAGAAAGCGAGCGATTCCCGGTTTAAAGGGAACGCTCACACACGTACAGTCCACTAGCTTAGCTGCGTATCGCGGCGGCAGAGATTCCCGCTCCTAGGTGCGACAAGCACCGACCAGGAGCGTACCAAAGAGAGAAAGACAAGCGACGTGACTCACGTCGACAGGTATTTAACGCCTAGTCGTATCTCTTTCTGTTTCAGGGTAACAACACAGACCACACTGATCGTCTGGCAGACGTCGGCCGATTCTCAAACCTTTATTGACTAAATAAACGGCTTGGTCGCATAAGGCGATCCGGCGAAAATAAAATTATAATTGTATCGCTTACTCTCCGTCCGTTCCTTCCCTCGAGATCCGGACCCCCGTTAGGCGAGGTATTTTCAAACCTCCTCCCCCTAACATAAGGTCCTTCGAGCCGGATCGAAACGAGGTTGATTGGAACGGGAAAAGAGTGAACACTCTTGTGCGTGAAGGTTTACCACGACAGAGTTTAAATCGAGTTGATTGCCCCTCGATTAATCACTATGGCGGTATCAGAGGAACTGTCGCGGTCCGACCTTGAGGATCAACTCACGGAATTGACCGAAGAGTTCGATCGTCTCAAAGCATTGACCGTTAATCTAAAAAAGATGGGTAGAGCCAAGTACTCGGAGAAACTCCTTGAGGAAAAACTCACATACGCCACGCAGCTATGGCGTGATACCCGAACGTTGTACATGAGCGTGCGGAGAATGATTCCCGCCGCGAAAAGACAAGCCTACGTGCTATTTAAGCCGGGCTACCTCCTCAGTGCGGAAAACGAATTCCAGGAATTCCAGAATTACGTTACCACTGAGATCGACCGAATAGTCGCTGAAGCCAAACCAGCGACAACGGAAGTACAGCCACCCAACATGCTAATCGAGCTCCCGAAGCAGCGATTGCCGAAATTCGGAGGTGACCCTCGAGAATGGGAACATTTCGAGGATCTTTTCACCTCAGGTGTGATCCGAAACGCATCGCTCTCGGACGTACAGAGATTATTTCATCTGAACGCATGCTTGGAGGGACCAGCTCTCGCGACGATTTCGTCATTTGAAATCGTCGGACGAAATTTCCCGGAAGCCTGGAAAACTCTAAAAGAGAAATACGGCCTTCCACGTTTGATAACCGGGAAACTGCTGGACAAACTGCTGTACTTGAAGCCGATCGATTTAAACGATTTGGCCAGCATGCAACAAATCACTGTGGATTATACAGGGACGATTGCTGCCCTCCGAAAAAGAGGAACCCCCGAGCAGCTGTTCGAATGGCTGCTCGCTCACTGGGCGAAACAACATTTCACTCCAAAACTGGAGTTGGAATGGCAGAGGACGTTGGGCCCCTCGACCGAGTACCCTACGTTCGAAGACGTTAGGAAATTCATCGACCATCATGCGCAAGCCTTGCTCTCGATGAACGAAGACCGGCGAGAGGCAGCCCTCGCGCCCGAAATGAAGCCTCGAGCACCGAAGCTTATCGACACTCGACAAAAGAGTGTCGCTTCAAAGGCCATGAGGAGTCACAACGTCGTGGTGAATTCCAACCCGGTTCCCATTCCAAGAGGGCCGAATTTGGACCACGACGGACGAGTCAGGCCGGTGCGAACGGAAGTGTGCGGGTTTTGTGCTGGGCCACACCAATTAGTGCAATGCCATAATTTTAAAGTATTGCCGGCGAGAGTACGTAGTCAATACGTACGAAGTCGTCAATGGTGTTTGCAGTGCCTCGCTTCCTCACACACCGTAATGCAGTGCCAGAGCCCTCTGGTGTGTCACAAGTGCAGTGGGAGGCACCATTCCCTGCTGCACTACGAATGCACACGAGAGGAAGCCAGTGCGAGGCCGTTACCCAGCAACGTACACGGCAGAAAACAGGAAAGTCGTGTAAGTGACCAGCCAACGCGATCGGCCAAATCGAAGCCAAGGCAAAAAAGCTCGGCTTCGAATGCTAACGTGAAACCGGCCTCGACGTCGCACTGTACCGCGCTCGGTACAGGCGCACCGAGGCCTGTGATGTTAGCTACGGCACGAGTGCGCGTATTCGGTAAGAACGGTGCGACACGAATCGCTCGCGCACTGTTGGACCAAGGATCGGAGACGTCCTTTATCTCCGCTGGGCTGGCTAACGACCTCAACCTTAAGCGGATACGAACCCCAGCCACGGTATCGGGCTTGGGGGGCGGTCAAACGCAAGCTATAAAATATAGCGTAAATTTAAACCTCGGTTCGCAAAACGAAGCGAAACCGGTGTGTACTGGAAACGCGTACGTCGTGCCGAAAATCACGACCTACCGCACACCGACGGCGAGCGCGCTTGTTTACAATGCGTTCCGAGGATTAACGCTGGCCGACGCGAATCCTGCAGCCGATCAAACAATAGAAATTCTTATCGGCGCGGACCTTTACGCTCAGATAATTCGAGCGGGTTTCCGACGTGGGTCGACCAATGGTCCCATCGCCCAAGAAACAGCGTTCGGCTGGGTTATTTCCGGCCCGATAAACGCTGCAGGCGAAGCCCGGAAAACCATAAGAACGCTGCATTGCACCGTTCTCGAATCGCTGGACTACGCAATTCGAAGGTTCTGGGAGACCGAAGAAATCCCCGTAACTTCGGTACGTTCGAAGGCGGAAGAAGAGTGCGAAGCACTCTTCCGAAAAACCGTACGGCGGGACGCGACCGGAAGGTTCATAGTTCGATTGCCCTTGAATCACTCAAGGCCGGACGAAGCGTTAGGACGCTCGCTCCATATAGCGCTGTCCGCATTAACAAGGCTGCGGCGTAAACTCGACGCGGATTCGACCCTCGACAGAGAATACTCTGAGTTCCTTGCGGAATACGAATCATTAGGTCACATGACTCAAATTGAGCCTGTTGACCAAGGACGATTGTACATTCCGCACCGAGCGGTCATACGCACGGAAAGTGCAACGACCAAATTGCGGGTTGTGTTTAATGCAACCAGCAGAACGGTCGGAGGACGATCCCTTAACGACGTCCTACACGTAGGGCAAAAATTACAAAATGACATCACCTCAGTTTTAACGAGATGGCGCCTGTATGAGTACGTGTTGGTGGCTGACATCGAGAAGATGTTTCGACAAATTCTCGTCGCCCCACAGGACCGTCGTTTTCAATGCATCGTCTGGCGCACGTCAACAAACGAACCGCTTAAAGCGTTCGAATTAAATACCGTAACATACGGTACGGCGTGCGCCCCATATTTATCGATGCGTACTCTTCTTGAATTAAAGGAGCAAGATGGAGAGAGGTACCCTCTCGCAGCTCCGATTCTCGAGAAGGATATATACGTCGACGATGTATTTATGGGAGCGCCCGACAAATCCCTGCTCGAGAAAATTCGCAAGCAAGTCTGCGAACTCCTGCAGGGAGGTGGGTTTAAATTGAGAAAGTGGGCTGGAAATTCGGCACAATTATTGCAGAATATTCCCCAAAGCGCTCACTCCCACGCCGTAGACCTCACTCTGTTCGATGATTCCGAACTAAAAGTGCTTGGTTTACGTTGGATCCCTTCCGGAGACTATTTCTATTTTAATCTGCAACGATTTCAACCGTCTGCGGTACCGCTGACAAAAAGAAACTTGTTTTCGGAAATTGCGAAGCTCTTCGATCCGCTCGGCTGGTTATCACCAGTCGTAATTCGCGCAAAAATTTTGATGCAGTCCCAATGGCTGGAGAAACTCCAGTGGGACGATCAAATTTCCGCGGATACGCAAAAAACGTGGAACACGTTCTGCGTGGATTGGAGCAGTCTCAAGGAATTAAAATTCCCCAGATGGATCCGATACGGAGCAAATGCAGCTTCTGTGGAATTACACGGATTCTGCGACGCGTCGCTCGCTGCCTTCTCGGCCGTCACATATTTACGAGTGACGACGAACACCAATGAAGTGTTTACCACGTTAATAATGGCAAAGACACGAGTGGCTCCGATAAAAACACAATCCATCCCCGTTCTGGAATTGAACGGGGCTGTACTTCTCTCCGAGCTTGTCGTGCACGTGAAACGGTCCCTCCCCATAGAGATGGACCGTATAATCTGCTGGACAGATTCTACAATTGCACTCGCCTGGTTGAGAAAGCATGCTTCGACATGGAAGGTTGTGATAGCCAACCGCGTGTCAAAAATCCAGACCTTGCTCCCGAAAGCTGAATGGAGACACGTTCCCACACGCTTCAACCCCGCAGATTTAAATTCGCGAGGTGTAGAAGCTGCGGAACTCATTCAGTCGGAGCTGTGGATCTCTGGACCGAAATGGCTTCGACAAGCCGAGGAAAATTGGCCGAAAGCACCGGCCTCTCTCGAGACCGAGGAGGGTAAACGCGCATCGCATACCCTCTTGGCGACTCCACAAAAGGAATGGGATTTCGTATTCCGATTTTCCAAATGGAGTAAGCTGTTACGAGTCACCGCCTATTGCCTCCGGCTCCGGAGGCCGCTGGCTGGAGAACAGAGGTCATTTGATGCAAAAGTTGTCGAAGCATGGGAAATGCAGCGTGCAACGGAAAGAATTGCACGCTACTTGCAACGTACGCATTTTGCGGAAGAGTACCGGTGTTTAGAAGAGCACAAGGGAATCCCTGCAAAGTCTCCCTTGAAAGGCCTCAACCCTTTCCTCGATGACAAGCATGTCTTGAGAGTGGGCGGAAGATTGGAGAACGCGACGCTGACATGGGAAACGAAACACCCGATAATACTGCCGAAACATCATGTTTCCAACATGATAATTCGGCAATGCCACGTGGACACGTTGCACGGGGGTTTGCAATTAACCATGTACACGGTGAGACAGAAATTCTGGATCATCGGGTGCCGAAACGCAGCGCGCACGGTTATCCACCAATGCATACGATGCGTGAGATGGCAAGCGAACACATCCACGCAAATCATGCAGGATTTAATACCGGAGCGCAGCCAAGCAGCACGACCTTTTACAAACTGCGGAGTCGATTACGCTGGACCGTTTCGGGTCCGCGACTCCGCGGGTCGGGGAAAAACGGCTCATAAAGCGTATATAGCTGTGTTCGTCTGTTTCGCGACAAGAGCCGTGCACATCGAACTCGTACACGATTATACGACGAGTGCGTTCCTGGCCGCCTTCGACCGGTTCATCGCTCGCCGAGGAGTTCCGTCCTGTATGTTCAGTGACAACGGAACAAACTTCGTAGGGGCGGATCGCGAATTGAAGGCACACTTCAATGCGGTGTATCATACACCAGAAATGAGAACGAAGTGCGGTCAAAAGGGCATTACGTGGAAGTTTAATCCACCCAGTGCACCCCACTTTGGTGGTATGCAAGAAGCCGGTGTGAAATCGGTGAAGCATCACCTGAAACGCATCCTCGGAGAATTTACGCCCACAAGCGAAGAAATGCAGACATTACTCTGTAAGATCGAGGCGAGCTTGAATTCGCGACCGATCGCCGCTTTCAGCGACTGTCCCGAGGATTATGCACCTCTTACACCGGGCCACTTCCTGATTGGGGGACCGATGAATGCACTCCCGGTCGAGTCCGTGGAAACGGAAACCCTCTCGCGGCTTACGCGATGGAGGGCCATTCAAAAATTCCATGAGCAGCTCTGGAAACATTGGACGCGAGATTACCTCACGCATCTCCAGAGCCGCTATAAGTGGCGCACCACCCAAGTGCAGTTAAAACCAAACGACTTGGTTCTTGTACAAAATCCTCTTCTCCCCCCAAATCAGTGGGAAATGGGACGAATTGAGGAAGTATTACCAGGCCGAGACAGACGTGTGCGTGTGGTAAAAGTACGCACGGCCACATCTACATACACGCGTCCAATTACGCGACTGTGTAGACTGCCCGTCGATGAGTCAACTTCGACAACGGCCGACGAAGGAGCCGCATAGGATAAACAAAGTCCCGAATCCTGTTGTACAGAGAAAAGGACAGGGAATACAGCCGTTTGAAATCAAAACGGTGTTGATTCCCACATATCCTACGCCGTCGGAGACAGAAGGATGAGAGGGGAAGTGATACCCTACTATCCGACTAATTTCCTGGAAGGGAGCGATCCGCGAGGGTCCACGCGTAAAAGCGGGACCCGCGGACAAATTCGCCCAGTTCTCGCCTCACGAGAAATTAGAAACCATGTCCTCCAGTGGTAGTGACGAAAGTTTAGTGACCGTGGTGGGGTCACCCCCGACACCCGATATCAATCACCAGTTCGACCGACTTCTGCAGCTCGTGGAGCCACCGCATTCCGGCACATCAAGAGCTGCAGAGCCCCAAGAAACGCTGGTGGACGTAACTCTCCCCGCCGCCCCAGAGGTATTGCCTGGGCCGACAGCCACCCAGCCGCCAGCGTTCTTGTTGAACCTAGGACAAGACGTCTTGACCATCCCGGCGCATGTACCATGGTCAACAAGGCGGCTCCGGTGCAAGGCCCCCGGGGGCCACTTCAAATTGAAGTGGGCCAGAGGAGGGAGGTTGATCGACCTCAAATTCCGGCCCGCCGAAGCTGCCCCAAGGACGCCGGGAGAGCACCCGGGCACCGCCGTACTACCCGCCGTTGCTGCGAGGCCACCGGCAGGTGCAGACCTCGGACCAGCCACCACCCCCGCGACACCCAGGTCCAACGAGCGGTGCAGGAACACCCGGAGGCGAAGGAACCGCGGACCAGCACCGGAAGCCGGAGGAAACCGCCCCAGGGAAAGGGTAAATCCGGCAATTCAACGCCCCCGGTATAGGCGTCACGGGTACCGCCAAACAACGGACAGGACCGCTATCGCGGAAACTGTCCTCGCCACCCTCCAAGTGTTGGAGGATAGACGGGGCCGATCTCGCCGCTGAGTAAGTACCTTGAATTTTTCAAGTACAAAATTTTTTCTCAACATTGCAACCTTCTTTATGTGTTTCGATCGCGAAGTGACCGCGGAGAGGGCTCCCCATGTATATTGCACGGACCGTGCAAGGGGGGCGGTATGTTTAAAGATCGAGTTAATTCGAATTTATTTAAACCCGTAATTAGCCGTTAATCCGCTTTGTTTTTAACATACGCGACCGACCAGAACATTCTAGGTCGACGCGTCCGCGACTCGAAACAGAAGGCAGCAGAAAAACTCTCGCTCCTTGAGTTTTTCTGTAAGTCACGCGAGCAGTACAGTAACGTTCGATTTCGAACTTTTCGGTTAAACGCTCGACCATAGAGAAGGTGCGATAATTACATGTTAGAAAAAGACGGACGAGAGCCACGGCGACAGCGCCGCGCGTCGGAGGATTCCCCCTCTCTTACGCGTACTTTTCGGCAGCGCGTGCTCGTCCGTCACTTGCTAACGAGAGCCTGCCAAGCGCGGATCGATAAACGATCACGCTTTCCCTAATTTAACATATTCCGAATTGCTTCGAGTTATTCGAGCATTCGTTGAAATTCAACAGGCCCTCACAATATTCGAATTGCTTCGAGTTATTCGAGCATTCGAACAAATTAAGAAAAAAAAGGCATAAAGAAAATTCTCGGGTTCTAGCGGTTGATTCCCACGCGACGTTGAAAGTTCGAGTTATTCGAATTTTCACAAAGCGGGCAACCGACGTATAGCCGCAGCTTTACGGGATTAGCTTGCGTAAGCAAACTGCCCCCAGTAAACTGCGTGTAATTCCGGTTGTCGAATCAAACCAGTTAATCGATTCGGTCGTGAGTACGACCCGATTAAAGACTGCGGGAAACTCTTTGGTATCATCGAGTTCCCGAATTTTCCGCGTATCGCTGCAAACAGCGGTCGTGCGAGAGGTATCGAGATTAAGACTCGATCCTCCCTTGATTCAATCGAACGGTCTTACAACCATCTAAAGGGGCCTTATTGGCGTAAATACCTTGGGTGGACTTGCCGCCTTCCAGTCGGAGCGTGGGACGAGTTATTCTAAGCCCAGCTTCCGGCGAATGCCAGAGCGTTGTTCTCTGATCGCCAGTCTTGTACGGTCACTGCGCGTAGAACGCGACTCACAAGGCGTCGTGGTGCCAGTCTCAATAGTAAGACGTCCTATACGCCATTGAAAGACTGCACCGCATCGTGTTCCGTACACACGCATACGAAGACGGTAAGGGGCCGAGGACCGGGTGACGGTTGGAGCCTTACAACCTCCCTCTAGGCACCCTCTCCTGCGACAATCAAGTGTTGCAGTCGAACAGAAAACCGAGAGGAAATTCCCTAATTGGAAGAAAGCGAGCGATTCCCGGTTTAAAGGGAACGCTCACACACGTACAGTCCACTAGCTTAGCTGCGTATCGCGGCGGCAGAGATTCCCGCTCCTAGGTGCGACAAGCACCGACCAGGAGCGTACCAAAGAGAGAAAGACAAGCGACGTGACTCACGTCGACAGGTATTTAACGCCTAGTCGTATCTCTTTCTGTTTCAGGGTAACAACACAGACCACACTGATCGTCTGGCAGACGTCGGCCGATTCTCAAACCTTTATTGACTAAATAAACGGCTTGGTCGCATAAGGCGATCCGGCGAAAATAAAATTATAATTGTATCGCTTACTCTCCGTCCGTTCCTTCCCTCGAGATCCGGACCCCCGTTAGGCGAGGTATTTTCAAACCTCCTCCCCCTAACACAATTAAACCTGGTTTCGATCAATATTTTAGAGGATAACGCAAGTTAGGTCTGGGATAGGTCTAGGATTTGCCCTCATCAGGCTCTTACGTTCGCATATTTCTCATGCTTCATGGCTAGATCCTGGGCTATCTCTGGATTGGATCACGTAGTAATGTGGGACCACACTGAAACAGTCAATTAAACCAGGTTTCACTCAATATTTTAGAGAATAATTCATGTTAGGTCTACGTTTGGTCTGGGATTTGCTCTCATCAGGCTCATTCTTTCGCATATTTCTCATACTTGATGGCTAGATCCTGCGCTTTTTCTGGATTGCATCACGTAGTAATGAAGTACAACACTGAAACAGTCAATTAAACCTGGTTTCCATCAATATCTTAGAGGACAACGCAAGTTAGGTCTGGGATATGTCTGGGATTTGCAATCATCAGGCTCATACTTTCGCGTTTTTCACATACTTGTTAAACAGATCCTGGGTTTTTTCTGGTTTGGATCACGTAGTAGTGTGGTACCACACTGAAACAGTCCATTAAACCTGGTTTGGATCAATATTTTAGGGGATAACGCATGTTAGGTCTAGGTTAGGTCTGGGATTTTCACTCATCAGACTCATACTTTCGCATTCTTCACATACTTGTTGAACGGATCCTGGGTTTTTTCTGGTTTGGATCACGTAATAATGTGGTACCACACTGAAACAGTCGATTAAACCTGGTTTCGATCAAAATTTTAGAGGATAACGCAAGTTAGGTCTGGGATAGGTCTGGGATTTGACCTCATCAGGCCCTTTCTTTCGCATATTTCTCATACATGTTGAACAGATCCTGGGCTGTTTCTGGATTGTATCACGTAGTAATGTGGTACCACGCTCAAACAGGCAATTAAACCTGGTTTCGATCAATATTTTAGAGGATAACGCAAGTTAGGTCTGGGATAGGTCTAGGATTTGCCCTCATCAGGCTCCTACTTTCGCATATTTCTCATACTTCGTGGCTAGATCCTGGGCTATCTCTGGATTGGATCACGTAGTAAAGTGGTACCACACTGAAACATTCAATGAAACCTGGTCTGGATAAATATTTTAGAGGATAACGCATCTTAGGTCTGGGTTAGGTCTAAGATTTGCCCTCATCAGGCTCAGAGTTTCGCGTTTTTCACATTCTTGTTGAACAGATCCTGGGTTTTGTCTGGTTCGGATCACGAAGTAGTGTGGTACCACACTGAAACAATCCATTAAACCTGGTTTCGCTCAATATTTTAGAGGATAACGCATGTTAGGCCTAGGTTAGGTCTTGGATTTGCTCTCATCAGGCTCATTCTTTCGCATATTTCTCATACTTGATGGCTAGATCCTGGGTTTTGTCTGGTTTGGATCACGTAGTAATGAGGTACCACACTGAAACGGTCAATTAAACCTAGTTTCGATCAATATTTTAGAGGATAACGCATGTTAGGTCTGGGATAGGTCTGGGATTTGACCTCATCAGACTCATACTTTCGCACACTTCACATACTCCTTGAACAGATCCTGGGTTATTTTCTGGTTTGGATCACATAGTAATGTGGTACCACACTGAAACAGTCGATTAAACCAGGTTTGGATCAATATTTTTGAGGATAACGCATGTTAGGTCTAGGTTAGGCCTGGAATTTTCACTCATCAGACTCATACTTTCGCATTCTTCACATACTTGTTGAACGGATCCTGGGTTTTTTCTGGTTTAGATCACGAAGTAATGTGGGACCACACTGAAACAGACAATTAAACCTGGTTTCGCTCAATATTTTAGAGGATAACGCATGTTAGGTCTAGGTTAGGTCTGGGATTTGCTCTCATCAGGCTCATTCTTTCGCATATTTCTCATACTTGATGGCTAGATCCTGGGCTTTTTCTGGATTGCATCAGGTAGTAATGAAGTACAGCACTGAAACAGTCAATTAAACCTGGTTTCGATCAATATTTTAGAGAATAATTCATGTTAGGTCTAGGTTAGGTCTGGGATTTGCTCTCATCCGGCTCATTCTTTCGCATATTTCTCATACTTCATGGCTAGATCCTGGGCTGTTTCAGGATTGTATCACGTAGTAATGTGGTACCACACTGAAACATTCAGTTAAACCTGGTCTTGATAAATATTTTTGAGGATAACGCTTGTTAGGTCTGGGTTAGGTCTAGGATTTGCCGTCATCAGGCTCATACTTTCGCATATTTCTTATACTTCATGGATAGATCCTGGGCTATTTTCTGGTTTGGATCACATACTAATGTGGTACCACACTGAAACAGTCGATTAAACCAGGTTTCGATCAATATTGTTGAGGATAACGCATGTTAGGTCTAGGTTAGGCCTGGGATTTTCACTCATCAGACTCAATCTTTCGCATTCTTCACATACTTGTTGAACGGATCCTGGGTTTTTTGTGGTTTGGATCACGTAGTAATGTGGGACCACACTGAAACTATCAATTAAACCTGGTCTTGATAAATATTTTAGAGGATAACGCATGTTAGGTCTGGGTTAGGTCTAGGATTTGCTCTCGTCAGGCTCATACTTTCGCATATTTCTCATACCTCATGGCTAGATCCTGGGCTATTTCTGGATTGGATCACGTAGTAATGTGGTACCACACTGAAACAGTCAATTAAACCTGGTTTCGATCAATATTTTAGAGGATAACGCAAGTTAGGTCTGGGATCGGTCTGCGATTTGCCCTCATCAGGCTCATACTTTCGCGTTTTTCACATACTGGTTGAACAGATCCTGGGTTTTTTGCTGGTTTGGATCACGTAGTAGTGTGGTACCACACTGAAACTGTCCATTAAACCTGGTTTCGATCAATATTTTTCAGGATAACGCATGTTAGGTCTAGGTTAGGCCGAGCATTTTCACTCATCAGACTCATACTTTCGCATTATTCACATACTTGTTGAACGGATCCTGGGGTTTTACTGGTTTGGATCACGTAGTAATGTGGTACCACACTGAAACAGTCAATTAAACCTGGTTTCGATCAATATTTTAGGGAATAATCCATGTTAGGTCTAGGTTAGGTCTGGGATTTGCTCTCATCAGGCTCATTCTTTCGCATATTTCCCATACTTGATGGCTAGATACTGGGGTTTCTGGATTGCATCACGTAGTAATGAAGTACAACACTGAAACAGTCAATTAAACCAAGTTTCCATCAATATTTTAGAGGACAACCCATGTTAGGTCTAGGTTAGGCCTGGGATTTGCCCTCATCAGGGTCATACTTTCGCAGTTTTAACATACATGTTGACCTGATCGAGGGTTTTTTCTCCTTTGGATCACATAGTAATGTGGTACCACACTGAAACAGTCCATTAAACCTGGTTTGGATCAATATTTTAGTGGATAACGCATGTTAGGTCTGGCGTAGGCCTGGGATTTTCACTGATCAGACTCATACTTTCGCATTCTTCACATACTTGTTGAACTGATCCCGGGTTTTTTTCTGGTTTGGATCACGTAGTAATGTGGTACCACACTGAAACAGTCCATTAAACCTGGTTTGGATCAATATTTTAGGGGATAACGCATGTTAGGTCTACGCTAGGCCTGGGATTTTCACTCATCAGACTCATACTTTCGCATTCTTCACATACTTGTTGAACGGATCTTGGGTTTTTTCTGGTTTGGATCACATAGTAATGTGGTACCACACTGAAACAGTCCATTAAACCTGGTTTGGATCAATATTTTAGTGGATAACGCATGTTAGGTCTACGCTAGGCCTGGGATTTTCACTCATCAGACTCATACTTTCGCATTCTTCACATACTTGTTGAACGGATCCTGGGCTGTTTCTGGATTGTATCACGTAGTAATGTGGTACCACGCTGAAACAGGCAATTAAACCTGGTTTCGATCAATATTTTAGAGGATAACGCAAGTTAGGTCTGGGATAGGTCTAGGATTTGCCCTCATCAGGCTCTTACTTTCGCATATTTCTCATATTTCATGGCTAGATCCTGGGCTATTTCTGGATTGGATCACGTAGTAAAGTGGTACCACACTGAAACATTCAATGAAACCTGGTCTGGATAAATATTTTAGAGGATAACGCATCTTAGGTCTGGGTTAGGTCTAAGATTTGCCCTCATCAGGCTCACATTTTCGCGTTTTTCACATTCTTGTTGAACAGATCCTGGGTTTTTTCTGGTTGGGGTCACGTAGTAATGAGGTACCACACTGAAACGGTCAATTAAACCTGGTTTCCATCACTATTTTAGAGGACAACGCAAGTTAGGTGTAGGTAAGGCCTGAGATTTTCACTGATCAGACTCATACTTTCGCATTCTTCACATACTTGTTGAACGGATCCTGGGTTTTTTCTGGTTTGGATCACGTAGTAATGAGGTACCACACTGAAACGGTCAATTAAACCTGGTTTCGATCAATATTTTAGAGGATAACGCAAGTTAGGTCTGGGATAGGTCTGGGATTTGCCCTCATCAGGCTCATACTTTCGCGTTTTTCACATACTTGCTGAACAGATCATGGGTTTTTTCTGGTTTGGGTCACGTAGTAATGTGGTACCACACTGAAACAGTCGATTAAACCTGGTTTCGTTCAATATTTTAGAGGATAACGCATGATAGGTCTGGCGTAGGCCTGGGATTTTCACTGATCAGACTCATACTTTCGCATTCTTCACATACTTGTTGAACTGATCCTGGGTTTTTTTCTGGTTTGGATCACGTAGTAATGTGGTACCACACTGAAACAGTCGATTAAACCTGGTTTCGATCAATATTTTAGAGGATAACGCATGTTAGGTCTAGGTTAGCCCTGGGATTTTCACTCATCAGACTCATACTTTCGCATTCTTCACATACTTGTTGAACGGATCCTGGGTTTTTTCTGGTTTGGATCACGTAGTAATGTGGGACCACACTGAAACAGTCAATCAAACCTGGTTTCGATCAATATTTTAGAGAATAATTCATGTTAGGTCTAGGTTAGGTCTGGGATTTGCTCTCATCAGGCTCATTCTTTCGCATATTTCTCATGCTTGATGGCTAGATCCTGGGCTTTTTCTGGATTGCATCACGTAGTAATGAAGTACAATACTGAAACAGTCAATTAAACCTGGTTTCCATCAATATCTTACAGGACAACGCAAGTTAGGTCAGGGATATGTCTGGGATTTGCCCTCATCAGGCTCATACTTTCGCGTTTTTCACATACTTGTTAAACAGATCCTGGGTTTTTTCTGGTTTGGATCACGTAGTAGTGTGGTACCACACTGAAACAGTCGATTAAACCTGGTTTGGATCAATATTTTAGGGGATAACGCATGTTAGGTCTGGGATAGGTCTGGGATTTGACCTCATCAGGCTCCTACTTTCGCATATTTCTCATACTTCATGGCTAGATCCTGGGCTATCTCTGGATTGGATCACGTAGGAAAGTGGTACCATACTGACACATTCAATGAAACCTGGTCTGGATAAATATTTTAGAGGATAACGCATCTTAGGTCTGGGTTAGGTCTAAGATTTGCCCTCATCAGGCTCATAGTTTCGCGTTTTTCACATTCTTGTTGAACAGATCCTGGGTTTTGTCTGGTTTGGATCACATAGTAATGTGGTACCACACTGAAACAGTCGATTAAACCAGGTTTCGATCAATATTTTAGAAGATAACGCGTGTTAGGTCTAGGTTAGGCCTGGGATTTTCACTCATCAGACTCATACTTTCGCATTCTTCACATACTTGTTGAACGGATCCTGGGTTTTTTCTGGTTTGGATCACGTAGTAATGTGGGACCACACTGAAACAGTCAATTAAACCTGGTTTCGATCAATATTTTAGAGAATAATTCATGTTAGGTCTAGGTTAGGTCTGGGATTTGCTCTCATCAGGCTCTTTCTTTCGCATATTTCTCATGCATGTTGAACAGATCCTGGGCTGTTTCTGGATTGTATCACGTAGTAATGTGGTACCACGCTGAAACAGGCAATTAAACCTGGTTTCGATCAATATTTTAGAGGATAACGCAAGTTAGGTCTGGGATAGGTCTAGGATTTGCCCTCATCAGGCTTTTACTTTCGCATATTTCTCATACTTCATGGCTAGATCCTGGGCTATTTCTGGATTGGATCACGTAGTAAAGTGGTACCACACTGAAACATTCAATGAAACCTGGTCTGGATAAATATTTTAGAGGATAACGCATCTTAGGTCTGGGTTAGGTCTAAGATTTGCCCTCATCAGGCTCACATTTTCGCGTTTTTCACATTCTTGTTGAACAGATCCTGGGTTTTGTCTGGTTTGGATCACGAAGTAGTGTGGTACCACACTGAAACAGTCCATTAAACCTGGTTTCCATCACTATTTTAGAGGACAACGCATGTTTGGTCTAGGTTAGGCCTGGGATTTGCCCTCATCAGGGGCATTCTTTCGCAGTTTTAACATACATGTCGACCTGATCGAGGGTTTTTTCTGCTTTGGATCACGTAGTAAAGTGGTGCCACACTGAAACAGTCCATTAAACCTGGTTTGGATCAATATTTTAGAGGATAACGCATGTTAGGTCTAGGTTAGCCCTGGGATTATCACTCATCAGACTCATACCTTCGCATTCTTCACATACTTGTTGAACGGATCCTGGGTTTTTTCTGGTTTGGTTCACGTAGTAATGTGGTACCACACTGAAACATTCAATTAAACCTGATCTTGATAAATATTTGAGAGGATAACGCATGTTAGGTTTGGGTTAAGTCTAGGATTTGCCCTCATCAGGCTCATACTTTCGCATATTTCTCATACTTGATGGCTAGATCCTGGGCTGTTTCTACATTGTATCACGTAGTAATGTGGTACCACGCTGAAACAGTCAATTAAACCTGGTTTCGATCAATATTTTAGAGGATAACGCAAGTTAGGTCTGGGATAGGTCTGGGATTCGCCCTCATCAGACTCATACTTTCGCGTTTTTCACATACTTGTTGACCTGATCGAGGGTTTTTTCTGCTTTGGATCACGTAGTAAAGTGGTACCACACTGAAACAGTCCATTAAACCTGGTTTGGATCAATATTTTAGAGGATAACGCATGTCAGGTCTAGGTTAGCCCTGGGATTATCACTCATCAGACTCATACCTTCGCATTCTTCACATACTTGTTGAACGGATCCTGGGTTTCTTCTGGTTTGGTTCACGTAGTAATGTGGTACCACACTAAAACATTCAATTAAACCTGGTCTTGATAAATATTTTAGAGGATAACGCATGTTAGGTCTGGGTTAGGTCTGGGATTTGCCCTCATCAGACTCATACTCTCGCATTCTTCACATACTTGTTGAACTGATCCTGGGTTTTTGCTGGTTTGGATCACGTAGTAATGTGGTACCACACTGAAACAGTCGATTAAACCTGGTTTCGATCAATATTTTAGAGGATAACGCAAGTTAGGTTTGGGATAGGTCTGGGATTTGACCTCATCAGACTCATACTTTCGCACACTTCACATACTCGTTGAACAGATCCTGGGTTTTTTCTGGTTTGGATCTCGTAGTAATGTGGTACCACACTAAAACATTCAATTAAACCTGGTCTTGATAAATATTTTAGAGGATAACGCATGTTAGGTCTGGGTTAGGTCTAGGATTTGCCCTCATCAGGCTTATACTTTCGCATATTTCACATACTTCATGGCTAGATCCTTTGCTTTTTCTGGATTGTATCACGTAGTAATGTACAACACTGAAACAGTCAATTAAACCTGGTTTCCATCAATATCTTAGAGGACAACGCAAGTTAGGTCTGGCATAGGTCTGGGATTTGCCCTCATCAGGCTCATACTTTCGCGTTTTTCACATACTTGTTGAACAGATCCTGGGTTTTTTCTGGTTTGTATCACGTAGTAGTGTGGTACCACACTGAAACAGTCGATTAAACCTGGTTTCGATCAATATTTTAGAGGATAACGCAAGTTAGGTCTGGGAAAGGTCTGGGATTTGACCTCATCAGACTCATACTTTCGCACACTTCACATACTCGTTGAACAGATCCTGGGTTATTTTCTGGTTTGGATCAGGTAGTAATGTGGTACCACACTAAAACATTCAATTAAACCTGGTCTTGATAAATATTTTAGAGGATAACGCATGTTAGGTCTGGGTTAGGTCTAGGATTTGCCCTCATCAGGCTCATTCTTTCGCATATTTCTCAAACTTGATGGCTAGATCCTGGGCTTTTTCTCGATTGCATCACGTAGTAATGTGGTACCACACTAAAACATTCAATTAAACCTGGTCTTGATAAATATTTTACAGGATAACGCATGTTAGGTCTGGGTTAGGTCTTGGATTTGCCCCCATCAGGCTCATACTTTTGCATATTTCTCATATTTCATGGCTAGATCCTTTGCTTTTTCTGGATTGTATCACGTAGTAATGAAGTACAACACTGAAACAGTCAATTAAACCTGGTTTCCATCAATATCTTAGAGGACAACGCAAGTTAGGTCTGGGATAGGTCTGGGACTTGCCCTCATCAGGCTCATACTTTCGCGTTTTTCACATACTTTTTGAACAGATCCTGGGCTTTTTCTGGATTGCATCACGTAGTAATGAAGTACAACACTGAAACACTCAATTAAACCTGCTTTCCATCAATATTATTGAGGATAACGCATGTTAGGTCTAGGTTAGGCCTGGGATTTTCACTCATCAGACTCATACTTTCGCATTCTTCACATACTTGTTGAACCGATCTTGGGTTTTTTCTGGTGTGGATCACGTAGAAGTGTGGTACCACACTGAAACAGTCCATTAAACCTGGTTTGGATCAATATTTTAGAGGATAACGCATGTTAGGTCTAGGTTAGGTCTGGGATTTTCACTCATGAGACTCATACTTTCGCATACTTCACATACTTGTTGAACGGATCCTGGGCTATTTCTGGATTGGATCACGTAGTAATGTGGTACCACACTGAAACAGTCAATTAAACCTGGTTTTGATCAATATTTTAGAGAATAATTCATGTGAGGTCTAGGTTAGGTCTGGGATTTGCTCTCATCAGGCTCATTCTTTCGCATATTTCTCATACTTGACGGCTAGATCCTGGGCTTTTTCTGGATTGCATCACGTAGTAATGATGTACAACACTGAAACAGTCAATAAAACCTGGTTTCGATCAATATTTTAGAGAATAATTCATGTTAGGTCTAGGTTAGGTCTGGGATTTGCTCTCATCAGGCTCATTCTTTCGCATATTTCTCATACTTGATGGATAGATCCTGGGCTTTCTCTGGATTGCATCACGTAGTAATGAAGTACAACACTGAAACAGTCAATTAAACCTGGTTTCCATCTTTATTTTAGAGGACAACACATGTTATGTCTAGGTTAGGCCTGGGATTTGCTCCCATCAGGGTCATACTTTTGCAGTTTTAACATACATGTGGACCTGATCGAGGGTTTTTTCAGCTTTGGATCACGTAGTAAAGTGGTACCACACTGAAACAGTCCATTAAACCTGGTTGCGATCAATATTTTAGAGGATAACGCATGTTAGGTCTGGGTTAGGTCTAGGATTTGCCCTCATCAGGCTCATACTTTCGCATATTTCTCATACTTCATGGCTAGATCCTGGGCTATTTCTGGATTGGATCACGTAGTAATGTGGTACCACACTGAAACAGTCAATTAAACCTGGTTTCCATCAATATTTTAGAGGACAACGCATGTTTGGTCTAGGTTAGGCCTGGGATTTGCCCTCATCAGGGGCATTCTTTCGCAGTTTTAACATACATGTCGACCTGATCGAGGGTTTTTTCTGCTTTGGATCACGTAGTAAAGTGGTGCCACACTGAAACAGTCCATTAAACCTGGTTTGGATCAATATTTTAGAGGATAACGCATGTTAGGTCTAGGTTAGCCCTGGGATTATCACTCATCAGACTCATACCTTCGCATTCTTCACATACTTGTTGAACGGATCCTGGGTTTTTTCTGGTTTGGTTCACGTAGTAATGTGGTACCACACTGAAACATTCAATTAAACCTGATCTTGATAAATATTTGAGAGGATAACGCATGTTAGGTTTGGGTTAAGTCTAGGATTTGCCCTCATCAGGCTCATACCTTCGCATATTTCTCATACTTGATGGCTAGATCCTGGGCTGTTTCTACATTGTATCACGTAGTAATGTGGTACCACGCTGAAACAGTCAATTAAACCTGGTTTCGATCAATATTTTAGAGGATAACGCAAGTTAGGTCTGGGATAGGTCTGGGATTCGCCCTCATCAGACTCATACTCTCGCATTCTTCACATACTTGTTGAACTGATCCTGGGTTTTTTCTGGTTTGGATCACGTAGTAATGTGGTACCACACTGAAACAGTCAATTAAACCTGGTTTCCATCAATATTTTAGAGGACAACGCATGTTTGGTCTAGGTTAGGCCTGGGATTTGCCCTCATCAGGGGCATTCTTTCGCAGTTTTAACATACATGTCGACCTGATCGAGGGTTTTTTCTGCTTTGGATCACGTAGTAAAGTGGTGCCACACTGAAACAGTCCATTAAACCTGGTTTGGATCAATATTTTAGAGGATAACGCATGTTAGGTCTAGGTTAGCCCTGGGATTATCACTCATCAGACTCATACCTTCGCACACTTCACATACTCGTTGAACAGATCCTGGGTTTTTTCTGGTTTGGATCACGTAGTAATGTGGTACCACACTAAAACATTCAATTAAACCTGGTCTTGATAAATATTTTAGAGGATAACGCATGTTAGGTCTGGGTTAGGTCTAGGATTTGCCCTCATCAGGCTTATACTTTCGCATATTTCTCAAACTTGATGGCTAGATCCTGGGCTTTTTCTCGATTGCATCACGTAGTAATGTGGTACCACACTAAAACATTCAATTAAACCTGGTCTTGATAAATATTTTAGAGGATAACGCATATTAGGTCTGGGTTAGGTCTTGGATTTGCCCCCATCAGGCTCATACTTTTGCATATTTCTCATATTTCATGGCTAGATCCTTTGCTTTTTCTGGATTGTATCACGTAGTAATGAAGTACAACACTGAAACAGTCAATTAAACCTGGTTTCCATCAATATCTTAGAGGACAACGCAAGTTAGGTCTGGGATAGGTCTGGGACTTGCCCTCATCAGGCTCATACTTTCGCGTTTTTCACATACTTTTTGAACAGATCCTGGGCTTTTTCTGGATTGCATCACGTAGTAATGAAGTACAACACTGAAACAGTAAATTAAACCTGGTTTCCATCAATATCTTAGAGGACAACGCAAGTTAGGTCTGGCATAGGTCTGGGATTTGCCCTCATCAGGCTCATACTTTCGCGTTTTTCACATACTTGTTGAACAGATCCTGGGTTTTTTCTGGTTTGTATCACGTGGTAGTGTTGTACCACACTGAAACAGTCCATTAAACCTGGTTTGGATCAATATTTTAGAGGATAACGCATGTTAGGTCTAGGTTAGCCCTCGGATTTTCACTCATCAGACTCATACTTTCGCATTCTTCACATACTTGTAGAACTGATCCGGGGTTTTTTCTGGTTTGGATCACGTAGTAATGTGGTACCACACTGAAACAGTCAATGAAACCTGGTTTCCATCAATATTTTAGAGGACAACGCAAGTTAGGTCTAGGTAAGGCCTGTGATTTCCACTGATCAGACTCATACTTTCTCATCCTTCACATACTTTTTGAACAGATCCTGGGCTTTTTCTGGATTGCATCACGTAGTAATGAAGTACAACACTGAAACAGTAAATTAAACCTGGTTTCCATCAATATCTTAGAGGACAACGCAAGTTAGGTCTGGCATAGGTCTGGGATTTGCCCTCATCAGGCTCATACTTTCGCGTTTTTCACATACTTGTTGAACAGATCCTGGGTTTTTTCTGGTTTGTATCACGTAGTAGTGTTGTACCACACTGAAACAGTCCATTAAACCTGGTTTGGATCAATATTTTAGAGGATAACGCATGTTAGGTCTAGGTGAGGCCTGGGATTTGCCCTCATCAGGGGCATTCTTTCGCAGTTTTAACATACATGTCGACCTGATCGAGGGTTTTTTCTGCTTTGGATCACGTAGTAAAGTGGTGCCACACTGAAACAGTCCATTAAACCTGGTTGCGATCAATATTTTAGAGGATAACGCATGTTAGGTCTGGGTTAGGTCTAGGATTTGCCCTCATCAGGCTCATACTTTCGCATATTTCTCATACTTCATGGCTAGATCCTGGGCTATTTCTGGATTGGATCACGTAGTAATGTGGTACCACACTGAAACAGTCAATTAAACCTGGTTTCCATCAATATTTTAGAGGACAACGCATGTTTGGTCTAGGTTAGGCCTGGGATTTGCCCTCATCAGGGGCATTCTTTCGCAGTTTTAACATACATGTCGACCTGATCGAGGGTTTTTTCTGCTTTGGATCACGTAGTAAAGTGGTGCCACACTGAAACAGTCCATTAAACCTGGTTTGGATCAATATTTTAGAGGATAATGCATGTTAGGTCTAGGTTAGCCCTGGGATTATCACTCATCAGACTCATACCTTCGCATTCTTCACATACTTGTTGAACGGATCCTGGGTTTTTTCTGGTTTGGTTCACGTAGTAATGTGGTACCACACTGAAACATTCAATTAAACCTGATCTTGATAAATATTTGAGAGGATAACGCATGTTAGGTTTGGGTTAAGTCTAGGATTTGCCCTCATCAGGCTCATACCTTCGCATATTTCTCATACTTGATGGCTAGATCCTGGGCTGTTTCTACATTGTATCACGTAGTAATGTGGTACCACGCTGAAACAGTCAATTAAACCTGGTTTCGATCAATATTTTAGAGGATAACGCAAGTTAGGTCTGGGATAGGTCTGGGATTCGCCCTCATCAGACTCATACTCTCGCATTCTTCACATACTTGTTGAACTGATCCTGGGTTTTTTCTGGTTTGGATCACGTAGTAATGTGGTACCACACTGAAACAGTCGATTAAACCTGGTTTCGATCAATATTTTAGAGGATAACGCAAGTTAGGTCTGGGATAGGTCTGGGATTTGACCTCATCAGACTCATACTTTCGCACACTTCACATACTCGTTGAACAGATCCTGGGTTTTTTCTGGTTTGGATCACGTAGTAATGTGGTACCACACTAAAACATTCAATTAAACCTGGTCTTGATAAATATTTTAGAGGATAACGCATGTTAGGTCTGGGTTAGGTCTAGGATTTGCCCTCATCAGGCTTATACTTTCGCATATTTCTCATACTTCATGGCTAGATCCTTTGCTTTTTCTGGATTGTATCACGTAGTAATGTACAACACTGAAACAGTCAATTAAACCTGGTTTCCATCAATATCTTAGAGGACAACGCAAGTTAGGTCTGGCATAGGTCTGGGATTTGCCCTCATCAGGCTCATACTTTCGCGTTTTTCACATACTTGTTGAACAGATCCTGGGTTTTTTCTGGTTTGTATCACGTAGTAGTGTGGTACCACACTGAAACAGTCGATTAAACCTGGTTTCGATCAATATTTTAGAGGATAACGCAAGTTAGGTCTGGAATAGGTCTGGGATTTGACCTCATCAGACTCATACTTTCGCACACTTCACATACTCGTTGAACAGATCCTGGGTTATTTTCTGGTTTGGATCAGGTAGTAATGTGGTACCACACTAAAACATTCAATTAAACCTGGTCTTGATAAATATTTTAGAGGATAACGCATGTTAGGTCTGGGTTAGGTCTAGGATTTGCCCTCATCAGGCTCATTCTTTCGCATATTTCTCAAACTTGATGGCTAGATCCTGGGCTTTTTCTCGATTGCATCACGTAGTAATGTGGTACCACACTAAAACATTCAATTAAACCTGGTCTTGATAAATATTTTAGAGGATAACGCATATTAGGTCTGGGTTAGGTCTTGGATTTGCCCCCATCAGGCTCATACTTTTGCATATTTCTCATATTTCATGGCTAGATCCTTTGCTTTTTCTGGATTGTATCACGTAGTAATGAAGTACAACACTGAAACAGTCAATTAAACCTGGTTTCCATCAATATCTTAGAGGACAACGCAAGTTAGGTCTGGGATAGGTCTGGGACTTGCCCTCATCAGGCTCATACTTTCGCGTTTTTCACATACTTTTTGAACAGATCCTGGGCTTTTTCTGGATTGCATCACGTAGTAATGAAGTACAACACTGAAACAGTAAATTAAACCTGGTTTCCATCAATATCTTAGAGGACAACGCAAGTTAGGTCTGGCATAGGTCTGGGATTTGCCCTCATCAGGCTCATACTTTCGCGTTTTTCACATACTTGTTGAACAGATCCTGGGTTTTTTCTGGTTTGTATCACGTAGTAGTGTTGTACCACACTGAAACAGTCCATTAAACCTGGTTTGGATCAATATTTTAGAGGATAACGCATGTTAGGTCTAGGTTAGCCCTCGGATTTTCACTCATCAGACTCATACTTTCGCATTCTTCACATACTTGTAGAACTGATCCGGGGTTTTTTCTGGTTTGGATCACGTAGTAATGTGGTACCACACTGAAACAGTCAATGAAACCTGGTTTCCATCAATATTTTAGAGGACAACGCAAGTTAGGTCTAGGTAAGGCCTGTGATTTCCACTGATCAGACTCATACTTTCTCATCCTTCACATACTTGTTGAACGGATCCTGGGTTTTTTCTGGTTTCGATCACGTAGTAATGTGGTACCACACTGAAACGGTCAATTAAACCTGGTTTCGATCAATATTTTAAAGGACAACGCAAGTTACGTCTGGGATAGGTCTAGGATTTGCCCTCATCAGGCTCTTACTTTCGCATATTTCTCATACTTCATGGCTAGATCCTGGGCTGTTTCTGAATTGTATCACGTAGTAATGTGGTACCACGCTGAAACAGTCAATTAAACCTGGTTTCGATCAATATTTTAGGGAATAATTCATGTTAGGTCTGGGATAGGTCTGGGATTTGCTCTCATCAGGCTCATTCCTTCGCATATTTCTCATACTTGATGGCTAGATCCTGGGCTGTTTCTGGATTGTATCACGTAGTAATGTGGTACCACGCTGAAACAGTCAATTAAACCTGGTTTCGATCAATATTTTAGAGGACAACGCAAGTTACGTCTGGGATAGGTCTAGGATTTGCCCTCATCAGGCTCTTACTTTCGCATATTTCTCATACTTCATGGCTAGATCCTGGGCTGTTTCTGGATTGTATCACGTAGTAATGTGGTACCACGCTGAAACAGTCAATTAAACCTGGTTTCGATCAATATTTTAGGGAATAATTCATGTTAGGTCTGGGATAGGTCTGGGATTTGCTCTCATCAGGCTCATTCCTTCGCATATTTCTCATACTTGATGGCTAGCTCCTGGGCTTTTTCTGGATTGCATCACGTAGTAATGTAGTACCACACTGAAACAGTCAATGAAACCCGGTTTCCATCAATATTTTAGAGGACAACGCAAGTTAGGTCTAGGTAAGGCCTGTGATTTCCACTGATCAGACTCATACTTTCGCATCCTTCACATACTTGTTGAACGGATCCTGGGTTTTTTCTGGTTTGGATCACGTAGTAATGTGGTACCACACTGAAACGGTCAATTAAACCTGGTTTCGATCAGTATTTTAGAGGACAACGCAAGTTACGTCTGGGATAGGTCTAGGATTTGCCCTCATCAGGCTCTTACTTTCGCATATTTCCCATACTTCATGGCTAGCTCCTGGGCTATTTCTGGATTGGATCACGTAGTAAAGTGGTACCACACTGAAACATTCAATGAAACCTGGTCTGGATAAATATTTTAGAGGATAACGCATCTTAGGTCTGGGTTAGGTCTAAGATTTGCCCTCATCAGGCTCACCGTTTCGCGTTTTTCACACACTTGCTGAACAGATCATGGGTTTTTTCTGGTTTGGGTCACGTAGTAGTGTGATACCACACTGAAACAGTCGATTAAACCTGGCTTCGATCAATATTTTAGTGGATAACGCATGTTAGGTCTAGGTTAGCACTGGGATTTTCACTCATCAGACTCATACTTTCGCATTCTTCACATACTTGTTGAACTGATCCTGGGTTTTTTCTGGTTTGGATCACGTAGTAATATGGGTCCACACTGAAACAATCAATTAAACCTGGTCTTGATAAATATTTTAGAGGATAACGCATGTTAGGTCTAGGTTAGGTCTGGGATTTGCTCTCATCAGGCTCATTCTTTCGCATATTTCTCATACATGTTGAACAGATCCAGGGTTTTTTCAGGTTTGGATCACGTAGTAATGTGGGACCACACTGAAACAATCCATTAAACCTGGTCTTGATAAATATTTTAGAGGATAACGCATGTTAGGTCTAGGTTAGGTCTGGGATTTTCACTCATCAGACTCATACTTTCGCATTCTTCACATACTTGTTGAACGGATCCTGGGTTTTTTATGGTTTGGATCACGTGGTAATGTGGGTCCACACTGAAACAATCAATTAAACCTGGTCTTGATAAATATTTTAGAGGATAACGCATGTTAGGTCTGGGATAGGTCTGGGATTTGCGCACATCAGACTCATACTTTCGCATTCTTCACATACTTGTTGAACGGATCCTGGGTTTTTTCTGGTTTGGATCACGTAGTAATGTGGGACCACACTGAAACAGTCAATTAAACCTGGTTTCGATCAATATTTTAGAGAATAATTCATGTTAGGTCTAGGTTAGGTCTGGGATTTGCTCTCATCAGGCTCATTCTTTCGCATATTTCTCATACTTGATGACAAGATCCTGGGCTTTTTCTGGATTGCATCACGTAGTAATGAAGTACAACACTGAAACAGTCAATTAAACCTGGTTTCCATCAATATCTTAGAGGACAACGCAAGTGAGGTCTGGGATAGGTCTGGGATTTGCCCTCGTCAGGCTCTTACTTTCGCATATTTCTCATACTTCATGGCTAGATCCTGGGCTGTTTCTGGATTGTATCACGTAGTAATGTGGTACCACGCTGAAACAGTCAATTAAACCTGGTTTCGATCAATATTTTAGAGAATAATTCATGTTAGGTCTGGGATAGGTCTGGGATTTGCTCTCATCAGGCTCATTCCTTCGCATATTTCTCATACTTGATGGCTAGATCCTGGGCTTTTTCTGGATTGCATCACGTAGTAATGTAGTACCACACTGAAACAGTCAATGAAACCTGGTTTCCATCAATATTTTAGAGGACAACGCAAGTTAGGTCTAGGTAAGGCCTGTGATTTCCACTGATCAGACTCATACTTTCGCATCCTTCACATACTTGTTGATCGGATCCTGGGTTTTTTCTGGTTTGGATCACGTAGTAATGAGGTACCACACTGAAACGGTCAATTAAACCTGGTTTCGATCAATATTTTAGAGGATAACGCAAGTTAGGTCTGGGATAGGTCTGGGATTTGCCCTCATCAGGCTCATACTTTCGCGTTTTTCACATACTTGTTGAACAGATCATGGGATTTTTCTGGTTTGGGTCACGTAGTAATGTGGTACCACACTGAAACAGTCGATTAAACCTGGTTTCGATCAATATTTTAGAGGATAACGCAAGCTAGGTCTAGGTTAGGCCTGGGATTTTCACTGATCAGACTCATACTTTCGCATTCTTCACATACTTGTTGAACTGATCCTGGGTTTTTGCTGGTTTGGATCACGTAGTAATGTGGTACCACACTGAAACAGTCGATTAAACCTGGTTTCGATCAATATTTTAGAGTATAACTCATGTTAGGTCTAGGTTAGGCCTGGGATTTTCACTCATCAGACTCATACTTTCGCATTCTTCACATACTTGTTGAAGGGATCCGGGGTTTTTTCTGGTTTGGATCACGTAGTAATGCGGGACCACACTGAAACAGTCAATTAAACCTGGTTTCGATCAATATTTTAGAGAATAATTCATGTTAGGTCTAGGTTAGGTCTGGGATTTGCTCTCATCAGGCTCATTCTTTCGCATATTTCTCATACTTGATGGCTAGATCCTGGGCTTTTTCTTGATTGCATCACGTAGTAATGAAGTACAACACTGAAACAGTCAATTAAACCTGGTTTCCATGAATATCTTAGAGGACAACGCAAGTTAGGTCTGGGATATGTCTGGGATTTGACCTCATCAGACTCATACTTTCGCATTCTTCACATACTTGTTGAACGGATCTTGGGTTTTTTCTGGTGTGGATCACGTAGTAATGTGGTACCACACTGAAACAGTCCATTAAACCTGGTTTCCATCACTATTTTAGAGGACAACGCAAGTTAGGTCTAGGTAAGACCTGAGATTTTCACTGATCAGACTTATACTTTCGCATCCTTCACATACTTGTTGAACGGATCCTGGGTTTTTTCTGGTTTGGATCACGTAGTAATGTGGTACCACACTGAAACGGTCAATTCAACCTGGTTTCGATCAATATTTTAGAGGATAACGCAAGTTAGGTCTGGGATAGGTCTGGGACTTGCCCTCATCAGGCTCATACTTACGCGTTTTTCACATACTTGTTGAACAGATCATGGGTTTTTTCTGGTTTGGGTCACGTAGTAGTGTGATACCACACTGAAACAGTCGATTAAACCTGGTTTCGATCAATATTTTAGAGGATAACGCATGTTAGGTCTAGGATAACCCTGGGATTTTCTCTCATCAGACTCATACTTTCGCATTCTTCACATACTTGTTGAACTGATCCTCGGTTTTTTCTGGTTTGGATCACGTAGTAATGTGGTACCACACTGAAACAGTCGATTAAACCTGGTCTCGATCAATATTTTAGAGAATAATTCATGTTAGGTCTAGGTTAGGTCTGGGATTTGCTCTCATCAGGCTCATTTTTTCGCATATTTCTCATACTTGATGGCTAGATCCTGGGCTTTTTCTGGATTGCATCACGTAGTAATGAAGTACAACACTGCAACAGTCAATTAAACCTGGTTTCCATCAATATCTTAGAGGACAACGCAAGTTAGGTCTCGGATATGTCTGGGATTTGCCCTCATCAGGCTCATACTTTCGCGTTTTTCACATACTTGTTGAACAGATCCTGGGTTTTTTCAGGTTTGGATCACGTTGTAGTGTGGTACCACACTGAAACAGTCCATTAAACCTGGTTTTGATCAATATTTTAGAGAATAATTCATGTTAGGTCTAGGTTAGGTCTGGGATTTGCTCTCATCAGGCTCATTCTTTCGCATATTTCTCATACTTGATGGCTAGATCATGGGTTATTTTCTGGTTTGGATCACATACTAATGTGGTACCACACTGAAACAGTCGATTAAACCAGGTTTCGGTCAATATTTTAGAGTATAACTCATGTTAGGTCTAGGTTAGGCCTGGGATTTTCACTGATCAGACTCATACTTTCGCATTCTTCACATACTTGTTGAAGGGATCCGGGGTTTTTTCTGGTTTGGATCACGTAGTAATGTGGGACCACACTGAAACAGTCAATTAAACCTGGTTTCGATCAATATTTTAGAGAATAATTCATGTTAGGTCTAGGTTAGGTCTGGGATTTGCTCTCATCAGGCTCATTCTTTCGCCAATTTCTCATACTTGATGGCTAGATCCTGGGCTTTTTCTTGATTGCATCACGTAGTAATGAAGTACAGCACTGAAACAGTCAATTAAACCTGGTTTCCATCAATATCTTAGAGGACAACGCAAGTTAGGTCTGGGATATGTCTGGGATTTGCCGTCATCAGGCTCATACTTTCGCGTTTTTCACATAATTGTTGAACAGATCCTGGGTTTTTTCTAGTTTGGATCACGTAGTAATGTGGTACCACACTGAAACAGTCGATTAAACGTGGTTTCGATCAATATTTTATGGGATAACGCAAGTTACGTCTGGGATTGGTCTGGGATTTGACCTCATCAGACTCATACTTTCGCATTCTTCACATACTTGTTGAACGGATCTTGGGTTTTTTCTGGAGTGGATCACGTAGTAATGTGGTACCACACTGAAACAGTTCATTAAACCTGGTTTCCATCACTATTTTAGAGGACAACGCAAGTTAGGTCTAGGTAAGACCTGAGATTTTCACTTATCAGACTCATACTTTCGCATGCTTCACATACTTGTTGAACGGATCCTGGGTTTTTTCTGGTTTGGATCACGTAGTAATGTGGTACCACACTGAAACGGTCAATTCAACCTGGTTTCGATCAATATTTTAGAGGATAACGCATGTTAGGTCTAGGATAACCCTGGGATTTTCACTCATCAGACTCATACTTTCGCATTCTTCACATACTTGTTGAACTGATCCTCGGTTTTCTCTGGTTTGGATCACGTAGTAATGTGGTACCACACTGAAACAGTCGATTAAACCTGGTCTCGATCAATATTTTAGAGAATAATTCATGTTAGGTCTAGGTTAGGTCTGGGATTTGCTCTCATCAGGCTCATTCTTTCGCATATTTCTCATACTTGATGGCTAGATCCTGGGCTGTTTCTGGATTGTATCACGTAGTAATGTGGTACCACGCTGAAACAGTCAATTAAACCTGGTTTCGATCAATATTTTAGAGGACAACGCAAGTTAGGTCTAGGTAAGGCCTGTGATTTCCACTGATCAGACTCATACTTTCGCATCCTTCACATACTTGTTGAACGGATCCTGGGTTTTTTCTGGTTTGGATCACGTAGTAATGTGGTACCACACTGAAACGGTCAATTAAACCTGGTTTCGATCAATATTTTAGAGGATAACGCAAGTTACGTCTGGGATAGGTCTAGGATTTGCCCTCATCAGGCTCTTACTTTCGCATATTTCTCATACTTCATGGCTAGATCCTGGGCTATTTCTGGTTTGGATCACGAAGTAGTGTGGTACCACACTAAAACAGTCCATTAAACCTGGTTTCGCTCAATATTTTAGAGGATAACGCATGTTAGGTTTAGGTTAGGTCTGGGATTTGCTCTCATCAGGCTCATTCCTTCGCATATTTCTCGTACTTGATGGCTAGATCCTGGGCTTTTTCTGGATTGCATCACGTAGTAATGTAGTACCACACTGAAACAGTCAATGAAACCTGGTTTCCATCAATATTTTACAGGACAACGCAAGTTAGGTCTAGGTAAGGCCTGTGATTTCCACTGATCAGACTCATACTTTCGCATCCTTCAGATACTTGTTGAACGGATCCTGGGTTTTTTCTGGTTTGGATCACGTAGTAATGTGGTACCACACTGAAACGGTCAATTAAACCTGGTTTCGATCAATATTTTAGAGGACAACGCAAGTTACGTCTGGGATAGGTCTGGGATTTGCTCTCATCAGGCTCATTCTTTCGCATATTTCTCATACTTGATGGCTAGATCCTGAGCTTTTTCTGGATTGCATCACGTAGTAATGTAGTACAACACTGCAACAGTCAATTAAACCTGGTTTCCATCAATATCTTAGAGGACAACGCAAGTTAAGTCTGGGATATGTCTGGGATTTGCCCTCATCAGGCTCATACTTTCGCGTTTTTCACATACTTGTTGAACAGATCCTGGGTTTTTTCTGGTTTGGATCACGTAGTAATGTGGTACCACGCTGAAACAGTCAATGAAACCTGGTCTGGATAAATATTTTAGAGGATAACGCATCTTAGGTCTGGGTTAGGTCTAAGATTTGCCCTCATCAGGCTCACAGTTTCGCGTTTTTCACATACTTGTTGAACAGATCCTGGGTTTTTTCTGGTTTGGATCACGAAGTAGTGTGGTAGCACACTGAAACAGCCCATTAAACCTGGTTTCGCTCAATATTTTAGAGGATAACGCATGTTAGGTCTAGGTTAGGTCTGGGATTTGCTCTCATCAGGCTCATTCATTCGCATATTTCTCATACTTGATGGCTAGATCCTGGGCTTTTTCTGGATTGCATCACGTAGTCATGTAGTACCACACTGAAACAGTCAATGAAACCTGGTTTCCATCAATATTTTAGAGGACAACGCAAGTTAGGTCTAGGTAAGGCCTGAGATTTTCACTTATCAGACTCATACTTTCGCATCCTTCACATACTTGTTGAACGGATCCTGGGTTTTTTCTGGTTTGGATCACGTAGTAATGTGGTACCACACTGAAACGGCCAATTAAACCTGGTTTCGATCAATATTTTAGAGCATAACGCATGTTAGGTCTAGGTTAGGTCTGGGATTTTCACTCATCAGACTCATACTTTCGCATTCTTCACATACTTGTTGAACGGATCCTGGGTTTTTTCTGGTTTGGATCACGTAGTAATGTGGGTCCACACTGAAACAATCAATTAAACGTGGTCTTGATAAATATTTTCGAGGATAACGCATGTTAGGTCTGGGATAGGTCTGGGATTTGCCCTCATCAGACTCATACTTTCGCACACTGCACATACTCGTTGAACAGATCCTGGGTTTTTTCTGGTTTGGATCACGTAGTAATGTGGTACAACACTGAAACAGTCGATTAAACCTGGTTTCGATCAATATTTTAGAGGATAACGCAAGTTAAGTCTGGGATTGGTCTGGGATTTGACCTCATCAGACTCATACTTTCGCATTCTTCACATACTTGTTGAACGGATCTTGGGTTTTTTCTGGTGTGGATCACGTAGTAATGTGGTACCACACTGAAACAATCAATTAAACCTGGTCTTGATAAATATTTTAGAGGATAACGCAAGTTAAGTTTGGGATAGGTCTAGGATTTGCCCTCATCAGGCTCTTACTTTCGCATATTTCTCATACTTCATGGCTTGATCCTGGGCTAGTTCTGGAGTAGATCACGTAGTAAAGTGGTACCATACTGAAACAGTCCATTAAACCTGGTTTCGCTCAATATTTTAGAGGATAACGCATGTTAGGTCTAGGTTAGGTCTGGGATTTGCTCTCATCAGGCTCATTCTTTCGCATATTTCTCATACTTGATGGCTAGATCCTGGGCGTTTTCTGGATTGCATCACGTAGTAATGTAGTACAACACTGAAACAGTCAATTAAACCTGGTTTCCATCAATATCTTAGAGGACAACGCAGGTTAGGTCTGGGATATGTCTGGGATTTGCCCTCATCAGGCTCATACTTTCGCGTTTTTCACATACTTGTTGAACAGATCATGGGATTTTTCTGGTTTGGGTCACGTAGTAATGTGGTACCACACTGAGACAGTCGATTAAACCTGGTTTCGATCAATATTTTAGAGGATAACGCAAGCTAGGTCTAGGTTAGGCCTGGGATTTTCACTGATCAGACTCATACTTTCGCATTCTTCACATACTTGTTGAACTGATCCTGGGTTTTTGCTGGTTTGGATCACTTAGTAACGTGGTACCACACTGAAACAGTCGATTAAACCTGGTTTCGATCAATATTTTAGAGTATAACTCATGTTAGGTCTAGGTTAGGCCTGGGATTTTCACTCATCAGACTCATACTTTCGCATTCTTCACATACTTGTTGAAGGGATCCGGGGTTTTTTCTGGTTTGGATCACGTAGTAATGTGGGACCACACTGAAACAGTCAATTAAACCTGGTTTCGATCAATATTTTAGAGAATAATTCATGTTAGGTCTAGGTTAGGTCTGGGATTTGCTCTCATCAGGCTCATTCTTTCGCATATTTCTCATACTTGATGGCTAGATCCTGGGCTTTTTCTTGATTGCATCACGTAGTAATGAAGTACAACACTGAAACAGTCAATTAAACCTGGTTTCCATCAATATCTTAGAGGACAACGCAAGTTAGGTCTGGGATATGTCTGGGATTTGCCGTCATCAGGCTCATACTTTCGCGTTTTTCACATAATTGTTGAACAGATCCTGGGTTTTTTCTAGTTTGGATCACGTAGTAATGTGGTACCACACTGAAACAGTCGATTAAACGTGGTTTCGATCAATATTTTATAGGATAACGCAAGTTAAGTCTGGGATTGGTCTGGGATTTGACCTCATCAGGCTCATACTTTCGCGTTTTTCACATACTTGTTGAACAGATCATGGGATTTTTCTGGTTTGGGTCACGTAGTAATGTGGTACCACACTGAGACAGTCGATTAAACCTGGTTTCGATCAATATTTTAGAGGATAACGCAAGCTAGGTCTAGGTTAGGCCTGGGATTTTCACTGATCAGACTCATACTTTCGCATTCTTCACATACTTGTTGAACGGATCTTGGGTTTTTTCTGGTGTGGATCACGTAGTAATGTGGTACCACACTGAAACGGTCAATTAAACCTGGTTTCGATCAATATTTTAGAGGATAACGCAAGTTAGGTCTGGGATAGGTCTGGGATTTGTCCTCATCAGGCTCATACTTTCGCGTTTTTCACATACTTGTTGAACAGATCATGGGTTTTTTCTGGTTTGGGTCACGTAGTAGTGTGATACCACACTGAAACAGTCGATTAAACCTGGTTTCGATCAATATTTTAGGGGATAACGCATGTTAGGTCTAGGATAGCCCTGGGATTTTCACTCATCAGACTCATACTTTCGCATTCTTCACATACTTGTTGAACTGATCCTCGGTTTTTTCTGGTTTGGATCACGTAGTAATGTGGTACCACACTGAAACAGTCGATTAAACCCGGTCTCGATCAATATTTTAGAGAATAATTCATGTTAGGTCTAGGTTAGGTCTGGGATTTGCTCTCATCAGGCTCATTCTTTCGCATATTTCTCATACTTGATGGCTAGATCCCGGGCTTTTTCTTGATTGCATCACGTAGTAATGAAGTACAACACTGAAACAGTCAATTAAACCTGGTTTCCATCAATATCTTAGAGGACAACGCAAGTTAGGTCTGGGATATGTCTGGGATTTGACCTCATCAGACTCATACTTTCGCATTCTTCACATACTTGTTGAACGGATCTTGGGTTTTTTCTGGTGTGGATCACGTAGTAATGTGGTACCACACTGAAACAGTCCATTAAACCTGGTTTCCATCACTATTTTAGAGGACAACGCAAGTTAGGTCTAGGTAAGACCTGAGATTTTCACTGATCAGACTTATACTTTCGCATCCTTCACATACTTGTTGAACGGATCCTGGGTTTTTTCTGGTTTGGATCACGTAGTAATGTGGTACCACACTGAAACGGTCAATTCAACCTGGTTTCGATCAATATTTTAGAGGATAACGCAAGTTAGGTCTGGGATAGGTCTGGGACTTGCCCTCATCAGGCTCATACTTACGCGTTTTTCACATACTTGTTGAACAGATCATGGGTTTTTTCTGGTTTGGGTCACGTAGTAGTGTTATACCACACTGAAACAGTCGATTAAACCTGGTTTCGATCAATATTTTAGAGGATAACGCATGTTAGGTCTAGGATAACCCTGGGATTTTCACTCATCAGACTCATACTTTCGCATTCTTCACATACTTGTTGAACTGATCCTCGGTTTTTTCTGGTTTGGATCACGTAGTAATGTGGTACCACACTGAAACAGTCGATTAAACCTGGTCTCGATCAATATTTTAGAGAATAATTCATGTTAGGTCTAGGTTAGGTCTGGGATTTGCTCTCATCAGGCTCATTTTTTCGCATATTTCTCATACTTGATGGCTAGATCCTGGGCTTTTTCTGGATTGCATCACGTAGTAATGAAGTACAACACTGCAACAGTCAATTAAACCTGGTTTCCATCAATATCATAGAGGACAACGCAAGTTAGGTCTGGGATATGTCTGGGATTTGCCCTCATCAGGCTCATACTTTCGCGTTTTTCACATACTTGTTGAACAGATCCTGGGTTTTTTCAGGTTTGGATCACGTTGTAGTGTGGTACCACACTGAAACAGTCAATTAAACCTGGTTTCGATCAATATTTTAGAGAATAATTCATGTTAGGTCTAGGTTAGGTCTGGGATTTGCTCTCATCATGCTCATTCTTTCGCATATTTCTCATACTTGATGGCTAGATCCTGGGTTATTTTCTGGTTTGGATCACATAGTAATGTGGTACCACACTGAAACAGTCGATTAAACCAGGTTTCGATCAATATCTTAGAGGACAGCGCAAGTTAGGTCTGGGATATGTCTGGGATTTGCCCTCATCAGGCTCATACTTTCGCGTTTTTCACATACTCGTTGAACAGATCCTGAGCTATTTCTGGACTGGATCACGTAGTAAAGTGGTACCACACTGAAACATTCAATGAAACCTGGTCTGGATAAATATTTTAGAGGATAACGCATCTTAGGTCTGGGTTAGGTGTATGATTTGCCCTCATCAGGCTCACAGTTTCGCGTTTTTCACATTCTTGATGAACAGATCCTGGGTTTTGTCTGGTTTGGATCACGAAGTAGTGTGGTACCACACTGAAACAGTCCATTAAACCTGGTTTCCATCACTATTTTAGAGGACAACGCAAGTTAGGTCTAGGTAAGGCCTGAGATTTTCACTGATCAGACTCATACTTTCGCATTCTTCACATACTTGTTGAACAGATCATGGGATTTTTCTGGTTTGGGTCACGTAGTAATGTGGTACCACACTGAGACAGTCGATTAAACCTGGTTTCGATCAATATTTTAGAGGATAACGCAAGCTAGGTCTAGGTTAGGCCTGGGATTTTCACTGATCAGACTCATACTTTCGCATTCTTCACATACTTGTTGAACTGATCCTGGGTTTTTGCTCGTTTGGATCACGTAGTAACGTGGTACCACACTGAAACAGTCGATTAAACCTGGTTTCGATCAATATTTTAGTGTATAACTCATGTTAGGTCTAGGTTAGGCCTGGGATTTTCACTCATCAGACTCATACTTTCGCATTCTTCACATACTTGTTGAAGGGATCCGGGGTTTTTTCTGGTTTGGATCACGTAGTAATGTGGGACCACACTGAAACAGTCAATTAAACCTGGTTTCGATCAATATTTTAGAGAATAATTCATGTTAGGTCTAGGTTAGGTCTGGGATTTGCTCTCATCAGGCTCATTCTTTCGCATATTTCTCATACTTGATGGCTAGATCCTGGGCTTTTTCTTGATTGCATCACGTACTAATGAAGTACAACACTGAAACAGTCAATTAAACCTGGTTTCCATCAATATCTTAGAGGACAACGCAAGTTAGGTCTGGGATATGTCTGGGATTTGCCGTCATCAGGCTCATACTTTCGCGTTTTTCACATAATTGTTGAACAGATCCTGGGTTTTTTCTAGTTTGGATCACGTAGTAATGTGGTACCACACTGAAACAGTCGATTAAACGTGGTTTCGATCAATATTTTATAGGATAACGCAAGTTAAGTCTGGGATTGGTCTGGGATTTGACCTCATCAGACTCATACTTTCGCATTCTTCACATACTTGTTGAACGGATCTTGGGTTTTTTCTGGTGTGGATCACGTAGTAATGTGGTACCACACTGAAACGGTCAATTAAACCTGGTTTCGATCAATATTTTGGAGGATAACGCAAGTTAGGTCTAGGATAGGTCTGGGATTTGTCCTCATCAGGCTCATACTTTCGCGTTTTTCACATACTTGTTGAACAGATCATGGGTTTTTTCTGGTTTGGGTCACGTAGTAGTGTGATACCACACTGAAACAGTCGATTAAACCTGGTTTCGATCAATATTTTAGAGGATAACGCATGTTAGGTCTAGGATAGCCCTGGGATTTTCACTCATCAGACTCATACTTTCGCATTCTTCACATACTTGTTGAACTGATCCTCGGTTTTTTCTGGTTTGGATCACGTAGTAATGTGGTACCACACTCAAACAGTCGATTAAACCCGGTCTCGATCAATATTTTAGAGAATAATTCATGTTAGGTCTAGGTTAGGTCTGGGATTTGCTCTCATCAGGCTCATTCTTTCGCATATTTCTCATACTTGATGGCTAGATCCTGGGCTTTTTCTTGATTGCATCACGTAGTAATGAAGTACAACACTGAAACAGTCAATTAAACCTGGTTTCCATCAATATCTTAGAGGACAACGCAAGTTAGGTCTGGGATATGTCTGGGATTTGACCTCATCAGACTCATACTTTCGCATTCTTCACATACTTGTTGAACGGATCTTGGGTTTTTTCTGGTGTGGATCACGTAGTAATGTGGTACCACACTGAAACAGTCCATTAAACCTGGTTTCCATCACTATTTTAGAGGACAACGCAAGTTAGGTCTAGGTAAGACCTGAGATTTTCACTGATCAGACTTATACTTTCGCATCCTTCACATACTTGTTGAACGGATCCTGGGTTTTTTCTGGTTTGGATCACGTAGTAATGTGGTACCACACTGAAACGGTCAATTCAACCTGGTTTCGATCAATATTTTAGAGGATAACGCAAGTTAGGTCTGGGATAGGTCTGGGACTTGCCCTCATCAGGCTCATACTTACGCGTTTTTCACATACTTGTTGAACAGATCATGGGTTTTTTCTGGTTTGGGTCACGTAGTAGTGTTATACCACACTGAAACAGTCGATTAAACCTGGTTTCGATCAATATTTTAGAGGATAACGCATGTTAGGTCTAGGATAACCCTGGGATTTTCACTCATCAGACTCATACTTTCGCATTCTTCACATACTTGTTGAACTGATCCTCGGTTTTTTCTGGTTTGGATCACGTAGTAATGTGGTACCACACTGAAACAGTCGATTAAACCTGGTCTCGATCAATATTTTAGAGAATAATTCATGTTAGGTCTAGGTTAGGTCTGGGATTTGCTCTCATCAGGCTCATTTTTTCGCATATTTCTCATACTTGATGGCTAGATCCTGGGCTTTTTCTGGATTGCATCACGTAGTAATGAAGTACAACACTGCAACAGTCAATTAAACCTGGTTTCCATCAATATCTTAGAGGACAACGCAAGTTAGGTCTGGGATATGTCTGGGATTTGCCCTCATCAGGCTCATACTTTCGCGTTTTTCACATACTTGTTGAACAGATCCTGGGTTTTTTCAGGTTTGGATCACGTTGTAGTGTGGTACCACACTGAAACAGTCCATTAAACCTGGTTTTGATCAATATTTTAGAGGATGACGCATGTTAGGTCTAGGTTAGCCCTGGGATTTTCACTCATCAGACTCATACTTTCGCATTCTTCACTTACTTGTTCAACTGATCCTGGGTTTTTTCTGGTTTGGACCACGTAGTAATGTGGTACCACGCTGAAACAGTCAATTAAACCTGGTTTCGGTCAATATTTTAGAGAATAATTCATGTTAGGTCTGTGTTAGGTCTAGGATTTGCCCTCATCAGGCTCATACTTTCGCATATTTCTCATACTTCATGGCTAGATCCTGGGCTGTTTCTGGATTGTATCACGTAGTAATGTGGTACCACGCTGAAACAGTCAATTAAACCTGGTTTCGATCAATATTTTAGAGGATAACGCAAGTTACGTCTGGGATAGGTCTAGGATTTGCCCTCATCAGGCTCTTACTTTCGCATATTTCTCATACTTCATGGCTAGATCCTGGGCTATTTCTGGTTTGGATCACGAAGTAGTATGGTACCACACTGAAACAGTCCATTTAACCTGGTTTCGCTCAATATTTTAGAGGATAACGCATGTTAGGTCTAGGTTAGGTCTGGGATTTGCTCTCATCAGGCTCATTCTTTCGCATATTTCTCATACTTGATGGCTAGATCCTGGGCTTTTTCTGGATTGCATCACGTAGTAATGTAGTACCACACTGAAACAGTCAATGAAACCTGGTTTCCATCAATATTTTAGAGGACAACGCAAGTTAGGTCTAGGTAAGGCCTGAGATTTTCACTGATCAGACTCATACTTTCGCATCCTTCACATACTTCTTGAACGGATCCTGGGTTATTTTCTGGTTTGGATCACATAGTAATGTGGTTCCACACTGAAACAGTGGATTTAACCAGGTTTCGATCAATATTTTTGAGGATAACGAATGTTAGGTCCAGGTTAGGCCTGGGATTTTCACTCATCAGACTCATACTTTCGCATTCTTCACATACTTGTTGAACGGATCCTGGGTTTTTTCTGGTTTGGATCACGTAGTAATGTGGGACCACACTGAAACAGTCAATTAAGCCTGGTTTCGATCAATATTTTAGAGAATAATTCATGTTAGGTCTAGGTTAGGTCTGGGATTTGATCTCATCATGCTCATTCTTTCGCATATTTCTCATACTTGATGGCTAGATCCTGGGTTATTTTCTGGTTTGGATCACATACTAATGTGGTACCACACTGAAACAGTCGATTAAACCAGGTTTCGGTCAATATTTTAGAGTATAACTCATGTTAGGTCTAGGTTGGGCCTGGGATTTTCACTGATCAGACTCATACTTTCGCATTCTTCACATACTTGTTGAAGGGATCCGGGGTTTTTTCTGGTTTGGATCACGTAGTAATGTGGGACCACACTGAAACAGTCAATTAAACCTGGTTTCGATCAATATTTTAGAGAATAATTCATGTTAGGTCTAGGTTAGGTCTGGGATTTGCTCTCATCAGGCTCATTCTTTCGCCAATTTCTCATACTTGATGGCTAGATCCTGGGCTTTTTCTTGATTGCATCACGTAGTAATGAAGTACAGCACTGAAACAGTCAATTAAACCTGGTTTCCATCAATATCTTAGAGGACAACGCAAGTTAGGTCTGGGATATGTCTGGGATTTGCCGTCATCAGGCTCATACTTTCGCGTTTTTCACATAATTGTTGAACAGATCCTGGGTTTTTTCTAGTTTGGATCACGTAGTAATGTGGTACCACACTGAAACAGTCGATTAAACGTGGTTTCGATCAATATTTTATGGGATAACGCAAGTTACGTCTGGGATTGGTCTGGGATTTGACCTCATCAGACTCATACTTTCGCATTCTTCACATACTTGTTGAACGGATCTTGGGTTTTTTCTGGAGTGGATCACGTAGTAATGTGTTACCACACTGAAACAGTTCATTAAACCTGGTTTCCATCACTATTTTAGAGGACAACGCAAGTTAGGTCTAGGTAAGACCTGAGATTTTCACTTATCAGACTCATACTTTCGCATGCTTCACATACTTGTTGAACGGATCCTGGGTTTTTTCTGGTTTGGATCACGTAGTAATGTGGTACCACACTGAAACGGTCAATTCAACCTGGTTTCGATCAATATTTTAGAGGATAACGCATGTTAGGTCTAGGATAACCCTGGGATTTTCACTCATCAGACTCATACTTTCGCATTCTTCACATACTTGTTGAACTGATCCTCGGTTTTTTCTGGTTTGGATCACGTAGTAATGTGGTACCACACTGAAACAGTCGATTAAACCTGGTCTCGATCAATATTTTAGAGAATAATTCATGTTAGGTCTAGGTTAGGTCTGGGATTTGCTCTCATCAGGCTCATTCTTTCGCATATTTCTCATACTTGATGGCTAGATCCTGGGCTGTTTCTGGATTGTATCACGTAGTAATGTGGTACCACGCTGAAACAGTCAATTAAACCTGGTTTCGATCAATATTTTAGAGGACAACGCAAGTTAGGTCTAGGTAAGGCCTGTGATTTCCACTGATCAGACTCATACTTTCGCATCCTTCACATACTTGTTGAACGGATCCTGGGTTTTTTCTGGTTTGGATCACGTAGTAATGTGGTACCACACTGAAACGGTCAATTAAACCTGGTTTCGATCAATATTTTAGAGGATAACGCAAGTTACGTCTGGGATAGGTCTGGGATTTGCTCTCATCAGGCTCATTCTTTCGCATATTTCTCATACTTGATGGCTAGATCCTGAGCTTTTTCTGGATTGCATCACGTAGTAATGTAGTACAACACTGCAACAGTCAATTAAACCTGGTTTCCATCAATATCTTAGAGGACAACGCAAGTTAAGTCTGGGATATGTCTGGGATTTGCCCTCATCAGGCTCATACTTTCGCGTTTTTCACATACTTGTTGAACAGATCCTGGGTTTTTTCTGGTTTGGATCACGTAGTAATGTGGTACCACGCTGAAACAGTCAATGAAACCTGGTCTGGATAAATATTTTAGAGGATAACGCATCTTAGGTCTGGGTTAGGTCTAAGATTTGCCCTCATCAGGCTCACAGTTTCGCGTTTTTCACATACTTGTTGAACAGATCCTGGGTTTTTTCTGGTTTGGATCACGAAGTAGTGTGGTAGCACACTGAAACAGCCCATTAAACCTGGTTTCGCTCAATATTTTAGAGGATAACGCATGTTAGGTCTAGGTTAGGTCTGGGATTTGCTCTCATCAGGCTCATTCATTCGCATATTTCTCATACTTGATGGCTAGATCCTGGGCTTTTTCTGGATTGCATCACGTAGTCATGTAGTACCACACTGAAACAGTCAATGAAACCTGGTTTCCATCAATATTTTAGAGGACAACGCAAGTTAGGTCTAGGTAAGGCCTGAGATTTTCACTTATCAGACTCATACTTTCGCATCCTTCACATACTTGTTGAACGGATCCTGGGTTTTTTCTGGTTTGGATCACGTAGTAATGTGGTACCACACTGAAACGGCCAATTAAACCTGGTTTCGATCAATATTTTAGAGCACAACGCATGTTAGGTCTAGGTTAGGTCTGGGATTTTCACTCATCAGACTCATACTTTCGCATTCTTCACATACTTGTTGAACGGATCCTGGGTTTTTTCTGGTTTGGATCACGTAGTAATGTGGGTCCACACTGAAACAATCAATTAAACGTGGTCTTGATAAATATTTTCGAGGATAACGCATGTTAGGTCTGGGATAGGTCTGGGATTTGCCCTCATCAGACTCATACTTTCGCACACTGCACATACTCGTTGAACAGATCCTGGGTTTTTTCTGGTTTGGATCACGTAGTAATGTGGTACAACACTGAAACAGTCGATTAAACCTGGTTTCGATCAATATTTTAGAGGATAACGCAAGTTAAGTCTGGGATTGGTCTGGGATTTGACCTCATCAGACTCATACTTTCGCATTCTTCACATACTTGTTGAACGGATCTTGGGTTTTTTCTGGTGTGGATCACGTAGTAATGTGGTACCACACTGAAACAATCAATTAAACCTGGTCTTGATAAATATTTTAGAGGATAACGCAAGTTAAGTTTGGGATAGGTCTAGGATTTGCCCTCATCAGGCTCTTACTTTCGCATATTTCTCATACTTCATGGCTAGATCCTGGGCTAGTTCTGGAGTAGATCACGTAGTAAAGTGGTACCACACTGAAACAGTCCATTAAACCTGGTTCCGCTCAATATTTTAGAGGATAACGCATGTTAGGTCTAGGTTAGGTCTGGGATTTGCTCTCATCAGGCTCATTCTTTCGCATATTTCTCATACTTGATGGCTAGATCCTGGGCGTTTTCTGGATTGCATCACGTAGTAATGTAGTACAACACTGAAACAGTCAATTAAACCTGGTTTCCATCAATATCTTAGAGGACAACGCAGGTTAGGTCTGGGATATGTCTGGGATTTGCCCTCATCAGGCTCATACTTTCGCGTTTTTCACATACTTGTTGAACAGATCCTGGGTTTTTTCTGGTTTGGATCACGTAGTAATGTGGTCCCACGCTGAAACAGTCAATGAAACCTGGTCTCGATCAATATTTTAGAGAATAATTCATGTTAGGTCTAGGTTAGGTCTGGGATTTGCTCTCATCAGGCCCATTCTTTCGCATATTTCTCATACTTGATGGCTAGATCCTGGGCTTTTTCTGGATTGCATCACGTAGTAATGAAGTACAACACTGAAACAGTCAATTAAACCTGGTTTCCATCAATATCTTAGAGGACAACGCAAGTTAGGTCTGGTATATGTCTGGGATTTGCCCTCATCAGGCTCATACTTTCGCATTCTTCACATACTTGTTGAACGGATCCTGGGTTTTTTCTGGTTTGGATCACGTAGTAATGTGGGACCACACTGAAACAGTCAATTAAACCTGGTTTCGATCAATATTTTAGAGAATAATTCATGTTAGGTCTAGGTTAGGTCTGGGATTTGCTCTCATCATGCTCATTCTTTCGCATATTTCTCATACTTGATGGCTAGATCCTGGGTTATTTTCTGGTTTGGATCACATAGTAATGTGGTACCACACTGAAACAGTCGATTAAACCAGGTTTCGATCAATATCTTAGAGGACAGCGCAAGTTAGGTCTGGGATATGTCTGGGATTTGCCCTCATCAGGCTCATACTTTCGCGTTTTTCACATACTCGTTGAACAGATCCTGAGCTATTTCTGGACTGGATCACGTAGTAAAGTGGTACCACACTGAAACATTCAATGAAACCTGGTCTGGATAAATATTTTAGAGGATAACGCATCTTAGGTCTGGGTTAGGTGTAAGATTTGCCCTCATCAGGCTCACAGTTTCGCGTTTTTCACATTCTTGATGAACAGATCCTGGGTTTTGTCTGGTTTGGATCACGAAGTAGTGTGGTACCACACTGAAACAGTCCATTAAACCTGGTTTCGCTCAATATTTTAGAGGATAACGCATGTTAGGTCTAGGTTAGGTCTGGGATTTGCTCTCATCAGGCTCATTCTTTCGCATATTTCTCATACTTGATGGCTAGATCCTGGGCTTTTTCTGGATTGCATCACGTAGTATTGTAGTACCACACTGAAACAGTCAATGAAACCTGGTTTCCATCACTATTTTAGAGGACAACGCAAGTTAGGTCTAGGTAAGGCCTGAGATTTTCACTGATCAGACTCATACTTTCGCATTCTTCACATACTTGTTGAACAGATCATGGGATTTTTCTGGTTTGGGTCACGTAGTAATGTGGTACCACACTGAGACAGTCGATTAAACCTGGTTTCGATCAATATTTTAGAGGATAACGCAAGCTTGGTCTAGGTTAGGCCTGGGATTTTCACTGATCAGACTCATACTTTCGCATTCTTCACATACTTGTTGAACTGATCCTGGGTTTTTGCTGGCTTGGATAACGTAGTAACGTGGTACCACACTGAAACAGTCGATTAAACCTGGTTTCGATCAATATTTTAGAGTATAACTCATGTTAGGTCTAGGTTAGGCCTGGGATTTTCACTCATCAGACTCATACTTTCGCATTCTTCACATACTTGTTGAAGGGATCCGGGGTTTTTTCTGGTTTGGATCACGTAGTAATGTGGTACCACACTGAAACAGTCGATTAAACCCGGTCTCGATCAATATTTTAGAGAATAATTCATGTTAGGTCTAGGTTAGGTCTGGGATTTGCTCTCATCAGGCTCATTCTTTCGCATATTTCTCATACTTGATGGCTAGATCCTGGGCTTTTTCTGGATTGCATCACGTAGTAATGAAGTACAACACTGAAACAGTCAATTAAACCTGGTTTCCATCAATATCTTAGAGGACAACGCAAGTTAGGTCTGGGATATGTCTGGGATTTGCCCTCATCAGGCTCATACTTTCGCGTTTTTCACATACTCGTTGAACAGATCCTGGGTTATTTTCTGGTTTGGATCACATAGTAATGTGGTTCCACACTGAAACAGTCGATTTAACCAGGATTCGATCAATATTTTTGAGGATAACGAATGTTAGGTCCAGGTTAGGCCTGGGATTTTCACTCATCAGACTCATACTTTCGCATTCCTCACATACTTGTTGAACGGATCCTGGGTTTTTTCTGGTTTGGATCACGTAGTAATGTGGGACCACACTGAAACAGTCAATTAAGCCTGGTTTCGATCAATATTTTAGAGAATAATTCATGTTAGGTCTAGGTTAGGTCTGGAATTTGCTCTCATCATGCTCATTCTTTCGCATATTTCTCATACTTGATGGCTAGATCCTGGGTTATTTTCTGGTTTGGATCACATACTAATGTGGTACCACACTGAAACAGTCGATTAAACCAGGTTTCGATCAATATTTTAGAGTATAACTCATGTTAGGTCTAGGTTAGGCCTGGGATTTTCACTCATCAGACTCATACTTTCGCATTCTTCACATACTTGTTGAACGGATCCTGGGTTTTTTCTGGTTTGGATCACGTAGTAATGTGGGACCACCCTGAAACAGTCAATTAAGCCTGGTTTCGATCAATATTTTAGAGAATAATTCATGTTAGGTCTAGGTTAGGTCTGGGATTTGCTCTCATCAGGCTCATTCTTTCGCATATTTCTCATACTTGATGGCTAGATCCTGGGCTTTTTCTGGATTGCATCACGTAGTAATGAAGTACAACACTGCAACAGTCAATTAAACCTGGTTTCCATCAATATCTTAGAGGACAACGCAAGTTAGGTCTGGGATATGTCTCGGATTTGCCCTCATCAGGCTCATACTTTCGCGTTTTTCACATACTTGTTGAACAGATCCTGGGTTTTTTCAGGTTTGGATCACGTTGTAGTGTGGTACCACACTGAAACAGTCCATTAAACCTGGTTTTGATCAATATTTTAGAGAATAACGCAAGTTACGTCTGGGATATGTCTCGGATTTGCCCTCATCAGGCTCATACTTTCGCGTTTTTCACATACTTGTTGAACAGATCCTGGGTTTTTTCAGGTTTGGATCACGTTGTAGTGTGGTACCACACTGAAACAGTCCATTAAACCTGGTTTTGATCAATATTTTAGAGAATAACGCAAGTTACGTCTGGGATAGGTCTGGGATTTGCTCTCATCAGGCTCATTCCTTCGCATATTTCTCATACTTGATGGCTAGATCCTGGGCTTTTTCTGGATTGCATCACGTAGTAATGTAGTACCACACTGAAACAGTCAATGAAACCTGGTTTCCATCAATATTTTAGAGGACAACGCAAGTTAGGTCTAGGTAAGGCCTGTGATTTCCACTGATCAGACTCATACTTTCGCATCCTTCACATACTTGTTGAACGGATCCTGGGTTTTTTCTGGTTTGGATCACGTAGTAATGTGGTACCACACTGAAACGGTCAATTAAACCTGGTTTCGATCAATATTTCAGAGGACAACGCAAGTTAGGTCTGGGATATGTCTGGGATTTGCCCTCATCAGGCTCATACTTTCGCGTTTTTCACATACTTGTTGAACAGATCCTGGGTTTTTTCTGGTTTGGATCACGTAGTAATGTGGTACCACGCTGAAACAGTCAATGAAACCTGGTCTGGATAAATATTTTAGAGGATAACGCATCTTAGGTCTGGGTTAGGTCTAAGATTTGCCCTCATCAGGCTCACAGTTTCGCGTTTTTCACATACTTGTTGAACAGATCCTGGGTTTTTTCTGGTTTGGATCACGAAGTAGTGTGGTACCACACTGAAACAGCCCATTAAACCTGGTTTCGCTCAATATTTTAGAGGATAACGCATGTTAGGTCTAGGTTAGGTCTGGGATTTGCTCTCATCAGGCTCATTCTTTCGCATATTTCTCATACTTGATGGCTAGATCCTGGGCTTTTTCTGGATTGCATCACGTAGTAATGTAGTACCACACTGAAACAGTCAATGAAACCTGGTTTCCATCAATATTTTAGAGGACAACGCAAGTTAGGTCTAGGTAAGGCCTGAGATTATCACTGATCAGACTCATACTTTCGCATTCTTCACATACTTGTTGAACGGATCCTGGGTTTCTTCTGGTTTGGATCACGTAGTAATGTGGGTCCACACTGAAACAATCAATTAAACGTGGTCTTGATAAATATTTTTGAGGATAACGCATGTTAGGTCTGGGATAGGTCTGGGATTTGCCCTCATCAGACTCATACTTTCGCACACTTCACATACTCGTTGAACAGATCCTGGGTTTTTTCTGGTTTGGATCACGTAGTAATGTGGTACAACACTGAAACAGTCGATTAAACCAGGTTTCGATCAATATTTTAGAGTATAAGTCATGTTAGTTCTAGGTTAGGCCTGGGATTTTCACTGATCAGACTCATACTTTCGCATTCTTCACATACTTGTTGAAGGGATCCGGGGTTTTTTCTGGTTTGGATCAGGTAGTAATGTGGGACCACACTGAAACAGTCAATTAAACCTGGTTTCGATCAATATTTTAGAGAATAATTCATGTTAGGTCTAGGTTAGGTCTGGGATTTGCTCTCATCAGGCTCATTCTTTCGCATATTTCTCATACTTGATGGCTAGATCCTGGGCTTTTTCTTGATTGCATCACGTAGTAATGAAGTACAGCACTGAAACAGTCAATTAAACCTGGTTTCCATCAATATCTTAGAGGACAACGCAAGTTAGGTCTGGGATATGTCTGGGATTTGCCGTCATCAGGCTCATACTTTCGCGTTTTTCACATAATTGTTGAACAGATCCTGGGTTTTTTCTAGTTTGGATCACGTAGTAATGTGGTACCACACTGAAACAGTCGATTAAACGTGGTTTCGATCAATATTTTATAGGATAACGCAAGTTACGTCTGGGATTGGTCTGGGATTTGACCTCATCAGACTCATACTTTCGCATTCTTCACATACTTGTTGAACGGATCTTGGGTTTTTTCTGGAGTGGATCACGTAGTAATGTGGTACCACACTGAAACAGTCCATTAAACCTGGATTCCATCGCTATTTTAGAGGACAACGCAAGTTAGGTCTAGGTAAGACCTGAGATTTTCACTTATCAGACTCATACTTTCGCATGCTTCACATACTTGTTGAACGGATCCTGGGTTTTTTCTGGTTTGGATCACGTAGTAATGTGGTACCACAGTGAAACGATCAATTCAACCTGGTTTCGATCAATATTTTAGAGGATAACGCAAGTTAGGTCTGGGATAGGTCTGGGACTTGCCCTCATCAGGCTCATACTTTCGCGTTTTTCACATACTTGTTGAACAGATCATGGGTTTTCTCTGGTTTGGGTCACGTAGAAGTGTGATAGCACACTGAAACAGTCGATTAAACCTGGTTTCGATCAATATTTTAGAGGATAACGCATGTTAGGTCTAGGATAACCCTGGGATTTTCACTCATCAGACTCATACTTTCGCGTTTTTCACATACTCGTTGAACAGATCCTGGGTTATTTTCTGGTTTGGATCACATAGTAATGTGGTTCCACACTGAAACAGTCGATTTAACCAGGTTTCGATCAATATTTTTGAGGATAACGAATGTTAGGTCCAGGTTAGGCCTGGGATTTTCACTCATCAGACTCATACTTTCGCATTCCTCACATACTTGTTGAACGGATCCTGGGTTTTTTCTGGTTTGGATCACGTAGTAATGTGGGACCACACTGAAACAGTCAATTAAGCCTGGTTTCGATCAATATTTTAGAGAATAATTCATGTTAGGTCTAGGTTAGGTCTGGAATTTGCTCTCATCATGCTCATTCTTTCGCATATTTCTCATACTTGATGGCTAGATCCTGGGTTATTTTCTGGTTTGGATCACATACTAATGTGGTACCACACTGAAACAGTCGATTAAACCAGGTTTCGATCAATATTTTAGAGTATAACTCATGTTAGGTCTAGGTTAGGCCTGGGATTTTCACTCATCAGACTCATACTTTCGCATTCTTCACATACTTGTTGAACGGATCCTGGGTTTTTTCTGGTTTGGATCACGTAGTAATGTGGGACCACCCTGAAACAGTCAATTAAGCCTGGTTTCGATCAATATTTTAGAGAATAATTCATGTTAGGTCTAGGTTAGGTCTGGGATTTGCTCTCATCAGGCTCATTCTTTCGCATATTTCTCATACTTGATGGCTAGATCCTGGGCTTTTTCTGGATTGCATCACGTAGTAATGAAGTACAACACTGCAACAGTCAATTAAACCTGGTTTCCATCAATATCTTAGAGGACAACGCAAGTTAGGTCTGGGATATGTCTCGGATTTGCCCTCATCAGGCTCATACTTTCGCGTTTTTCACATACTTGTTGAACAGATCCTGGGTTTTTTCAGGTTTGGATCACGTTGTAGTGTGGTACCACACTGAAACAGTCCATTAAACCTGGTTTTGATCAATATTTTAGAGAATAACGCAAGTTACGTCTGGGATATGTCTCGGATTTGCCCTCATCAGGCTCATACTTTCGCGTTTTTCACATACTTGTTGAACAGATCCTGGGTTTTTTCAGGTTTGGATCACGTTGTAGTGTGGTACCACACTGAAACAGTCCATTAAACCTGGTTTTGATCAATATTTTAGAGAATAACGCAAGTTACGTCTGGGATAGGTCTGGGATTTGCTCTCATCAGGCTCATTCCTTCGCATATTTCTCATACTTGATGGCTAGATCCTGGGCTTTTTCTGGATTGCATCACGTAGTAATGTAGTACCACACTGAAACAGTCAATGAAACCTGGTTTCCATCAATATTTTAGAGGACAACGCAAGTTAGGTCTAGGTAAGGCCTGTGATTTCCACTGATCAGACTCATACTTTCGCATCCTTCACATACTTGTTGAACGGATCCTGGGTTTTTTCTGGTTTGGATCACGTAGTAATGTGGTACCACACTGAAACGGTCAATTAAACCTGGTTTCGATCAATATTTCAGAGGACAACGCAAGTTAGGTCTGGGATATGTCTGGGATTTGCCCTCATCAGGCTCATACTTTCGCGTTTTTCACATACTTGTTGAACTGATCCTGGGTTTTTTCTGGTTTGGATCACGTAGTAATGTGGTACCACGCTGAAACAGTCAATGAAACCTGGTCTGGATAAATATTTTAGAGGATAACGCATCTTAGGTCTGGGTTAGGTCTAAGATTTGCCCTCATCAGGCTCACAGTTTCGCGTTTTTCACATACTTGTTGAACAGATCCTGGGTTTTTTCTGGTTTGGATCACGAAGTAGTGTGGTACCACACTGAAACAGCCCATTAAACCTGGTTTCGCTCAATATTTTAGAGGATAACGCATGTTAGGTCTAGGTTAGGTCTGGGATTTGCTCTCATCAGGCTCATTCTTTCGCATATTTCTCATACTTGATGGCTAGATCCTGGGCTTTTTCTGGATTGCATCACGTAGTAATGTAGTACCACACTGAAACAGTCAATGAAACCTGGTTTCCATCAATATTTTAGAGGACAACGCAAGTTAGGTCTAGGTAAGGCCTGAGATTTTCACTGATCAGACTCATACTTTCGCATTCTTCACATACTTGTTGAACGGATCCTGGGTTTTTTCTGGTTTGGATCACGTAGTAATGTGGGTCCACACTGAAACAATCAATTAAACGTGGTCTTGATAAATATTTTTGAGGATAACGCATGTTAGGTCTAGGTTAGGTCTGGGATTTGCTCTCATCAGGCTCATTCTTTCGCATATTTCTCATACTTGATGGCTAGATCCTGGGCTTTTTCTTGATTGCATCACGTAGTAATGAAGTACAGCACTGAAACAGTCAATTAAACCTGGTTTCCATCAATATCTTAGAGGACAACGCAAGTTAGGTCTGGGATATGTCTGGGATTTGCCGTCATCAGGCTCATACTTTCGCGTTTTTCACATAATTGTTGAACAGATCCTGGGTTTTTTCTAGTTTGGATCACGTAGTAATGTGGTACCACACTGAAACAGTCGATTAAACGTGGTTTCGATCAATATTTTATAGGATAACGCAAGTTACGTCTGGGATTGGTCTGGGATTTGACCTCATCAGACTCATACTTTCGCATTCTTCACATACTTGTTGAACGGATCTTGGGTTTTTTCTGGAGTGGATCACGTAGTAATGTGGTACCACACTGAAACAGTCCATTAAACCTGGATTCCATCACTATTTTAGAGGACAACGCAAGTTAGGTCTAGGTAAGACCTGAGATTTTCACTTATCAGACTCATACTTTCGCATGCTTCACATACTTGTTGAACGGATCCTGGGTTTTTTCTGGTTTGGATCACGTAGTAATGTGGTACCACACTGAAACGATCAATTCAACCTGGTTTCGATCAATATTTTAGAGGATAACGCAAGTTAGGTCTGGGATAGGTCTGGGACTTGCCCTCATCAGGCTCATACTTTCGCGTTTTTCACATACTTGTTGAACAGATCATGGGTTTTCTCTGGTTTGGGTCACGTAGAAGTGTGATAGCACACTGAAACAGTCGATTAAACCTGGTTTCGATCAATATTTTAGAGGATAACGCATGTTAGGTCTAGGATAACCCTGGGATTTTCACTCATCAGACTCATACTTTCGCGTTTTTCACATACTTGTTGAACAGATCCTGGGTTTTTTCTGGTTTGGACCACGTAGTAATGTGGTACCACGCTGAAACAGTCAATTAAACCTGGTTTCGATCAATATTTTAGAGGATAACGCAAGTTACGTCTGGGATAGGTCTAGGATTTGCCCTCATCAGGCTCTTACTTTCGCATATTTCTCATACTTCATGGCTAGATCCTGGGCTATTTCTGGTTTGGATCACGAAGTAATGTGGTACCACACTGAAACAGTCCATTAAACCTGGTTTCGCTCAATATTTTAGAGGATAACGCATGTTAGGTCTAGGTTAGGTCTGGGATTTGCTCTCATCAGGCTCATTCCTTCGCATATTTCTCATACTTGATGGCTAGATCCTGGGCTTTTTCTGGATTGCATCACGTAGTAATGTAGTACCACACTGAAACAGTCAATGAAACCTGGTTTTCATCAATATTTTAGAGGACAACGCAAGTTAGGTCTAGGTAAGGCCTGTGATTTCCACTGATCAGACTCATACTTTCGCATCCTTCACATACTTGTTGAACGGATCCTGGGTTTTTTCTGGTTTGGATCACGTAGTAATGTGGCACCACACTGAAACGGTCAATTAAACCTGGTTTCGATCAATATTTTAGAGGACAACGCATGTTACGTCTGGGATAGGTCTGGGATTTGCTCTCATCAGGCTCATTCTTTCGCATATTTCTCATACTTGATGGCTAGATCCTGGGCGTTTTCTGGATTGCATCACGTAGTAATGTAGTACAACACTGAAACAGTCAATTAAACCTGCTTTCCATCAATATCTTAGAGGACAACGCAGGTTAGGTCTGGGATATGTCTGGGATTTGCCCTCATCAGGCTCATACTTTCGCGTTTTTCACATACTTGTTGAACAGATCCTGGGTTTTTTCTGGTTTGGATCACGTAGTAATGTGGTACCACGCTGAAACAGTCAATGAAACCTGGTCTCGATCAATATTTTAGAGAATAATTCATGTTAGGTCTAGGTTAGGTCTGGGATTTGCTCTCATCAGGCTCATTCTTTCGCATATTTCCCATACTTGATGGCTAGATCCTGGGCTTTTTCTGGATTGCATCACGTAGTAATGAAGTACAACACTGAAACAGTCAATTAAACCTGGTTTCCATCAATATCTTAGAGGACAACGCAAGTTAGGTCTGGGATATGTCTGGGATTTGCCCTCATCAGGCTCATACTTTCGCATTCTTCACATACTTGTTGAACGGATCCTGGGTTTTTTCTGGTTTGGATCACGTAGTAATGTGGGACCACACTGAAACAGTCAATTAAACCTGGTTTCGATCAATATTTTAGAGAATAATTCATGTTAGGTCTAGGTTAGGTCTGGGATTTGCTCTCATCATGCTCATTCTTTCGCATATTTCTCATACTTGATGGCTAGATCCTGGGTTATTTTCTGGTTTGGATCACATAGTAATGTGGTACCACACTGAAACAGTCGATTAAACCAGGTTTCGATCAATATCTTAGAGGACAGCGCAAGTTAGGTCTGGGATATGTCTGGGATTTGCCCTCATCAGGCTCATACTTTCGCGTTTTTCACATACTCGTTGAACAGATCCTGGGCTATTTCTGGACTGGATCACGTAGTAAAGTGGTACCACACTGAAACATTCAATGAAACCTGGTCTGGATAAATATTTTAGAGGATAACGCATCTTAGGTCTGGGTTAGGTGTAAGATTTGCCCTCATCAGGCTCACAGTTTCGCGTTTTTCACATTCTTGATGAACAGATCCTAGGTTTTGTCTGGTTTGGATCACGAAGTAGTGTGGTACCACGCTGAAACAGTCCATTAAACCTGGTTTCGCTCAATATTTTAGAGGATAACGCATGTTAGGTCTAGGTTAGGTCTGGGATTTGCTCTCATCAGGCTCATTCTTTCGCATATTTCTCATACTTGATGGCTAGATCCTGGGCTTTTTCTGGATTGCATCACGTAGTAATGTAGTACCACACTGAAACAGTCAATGAAACCTGGTTTCCATCACTATTTTAGAGGACAACGCAAGTTAGGTCTAGGTAAGGCCTGAGATTTTCACTGTTCAGACTCATACTTTCGCATTCTTCACATACTTGTTGAACAGGTCATGGGATTTTTCTGGTTTGGGTCACGTAGTAATGTGGTACCACACTGAGACAGTCGATTAAACCTGGTTTCGATCAATATTTTAGAGGATAACGCAAGCTAGGTCTAGGTTAGGCCTGGGATTTTCACTGATAAGACTCATACTTTCGCATTCTTCACATACTTGTTGAACTGATCCTGGGTTTTTGCTGGTTTGGATCACGTAGTAACGTGGTACCACACTGAAACAGTCGATTATACCTGGTTTCGATCAATATTTTAGAGTATAACTCATGTTAGGTCTAGGTTAGGCCTGGGATTTTCACTCATCAGACTCATACTTTCGCATTCTTCACATACTTGTTGAAGGGATCCGGGGTTTTTTCTGGTTTGGATCACGTAGTAATGTGGGACCACACTGAAACAGTCAATTAAACCTGGTTTCGATCAATATTTTAGAGAATAATTCATGTTAGGTCTAGGTTAGGTCTGGGATTTGCTCTCATCAGGCTCATTCTTTCGCATATTTCTCATACTTGATGGCTAGATCCTGGGCTTTTTCTTCATTGCATCACGTAGTAATGAAGTACAACACTGAAACAGTCAATTAAACCTGGTTTCCATCAATATCTTAGAGGACAACGCAAGTTAGGTCTGGGATATGTCTGGGATTTGCCGTCATCAGGCTCATACTTTCGCGTTTTTCACATAATTGTTGAACAGATTCTGGGTTTTTTCTAGTTTGGATCACGTAGTAATGTGGGTCCACACTGAAACAATCAATTAAACGTGGTCTTGATAAATATTTTCGAGGATAACGCACGTTAGGTCTAGGTAAGGCCTGAGATTTTCACTTATCAGACTCATACTTTCGCATCCTTCACATACTTGTTGAACGGATCCTGGGTTTTTTCTGGTTTGGATCACGTAGTAATGTGGTACCACACTGAAACGGTCTATTAAACCTGGTTTCGATCAATATTTTAGAGGATAACGCATGTTAGGTCTAGGTTAGGTCTGGGATTTTCACTCATCAGACTCATACTTTCGCATTCTTCACATACTTGTTGAACGGATCCTGGGTTTTTTCTGGTTTGGATCACGTAGTAATGTGGGTCCACACTGAAACAATCAATTAAACGTGGTCTTGATAAATATTTTCGAGGATAACGCATGTTAGGTCTGGGATAGGTCTGGGATTTGCCCTCATCAGACTCATACTTTCGCACACTTCACATACTCGTTGAACAGATACTGGGTTTTTTCTGGTTTGGATCACGTAGTAATGTGGTACCACACTGAAACAGTCGATTAAACCTGGTTTCGATCAATATTTTAGAGGATAACGCAAGTTAAGTCTGGGATTGGTCTGGGATTTGACCTCATCAGACTCATACTTTCGCATACTTCACATACTTGATGAACGGATCTTGGGTTTTTTCTGGTGTGGATCACGTAGTAATGTGGTACCACACTGAAACAATCAATTAAACCTGGTCTTGATAAATATTTTAGAGGATAACGCAAGTTAAGTTTGGGATAGGTGTGGGACTTGCTCTCATCAGGCTCATTCTTTCGCATATTTCTCATACTTGATGGCTAGATCCTGGGCTTTTTCGGGATTGCATCACGTAGTAATGTAGTACCACACTGAAACAGTCAATGAACCCTGGTTTCCATCAATATTTTAGAGGACAACGCAAGTTAGGTCTAGGTAAGGCCTGAGATTTCCACTGATCAGACTCATACTTTCGCATCCTTCACATACTTGTTGAACGGATCCTGGGTTTTTTCTGGTTTGGATCACGTAGTAATGTGGTACCACACTGAAACGGTCAATTAAACCTGGTTTCGATCAATATTTTAGAGGATAACACAAGTTAGGTCTGGGATAGGTCTGGGATTTGCCCTCATCAGGCTCATACTTTCGCGTTTTTCACATACTTGTTGAACAGATCATGGGTTTTTTCTGGTTTGGGTCACGTAGTAGTGTGATACCACACTGAAACAGTCCATTAAACCTGGTTTTGATCAATATTTTAGAGGATGACGCATGTTAGGTCTAGGTTAGCCCTGGGATTTTCACTCATCAGACTCATACTTTCGCATTCTTCACTTACTTGTTCAACTGATCCTGGGTTTTTTCTGGTTTGGCCCACGTAGTAATGTGGTACCACGCTGAAACAGTCAATTAAACCTGGTTTCGATCAATATTTTAGAGGATAACGCAAGTTACGTCTGGGATAGGTCTAGGATTTGCCCTCATCAGGCTCTTACTTTCGCATATTTCTCATACTTCATGGCTAGATCCTGGGCTATTTCTGGTTTGGATCACGAAGTAATGTGGTACCACCCTGAAACAGTCCATTAAACCTGGTTTCGCTCAATATTTTAGAGGATAACGCATGTTAGGTCTAGGTTAGGTCTGGGATTTGCTCTCATCAGGCTCATTCCTTCGCATATTTCTCATACTTGATGGCTAGATCCTGGGCTTTTTCTGGATTGCATCACGTAGTAATGTAGTACCACACTGAAACAGTCAATGAAACCTGGTTTCCATCAATATTTTAGAGGACAACGCAAGTTAGGTCTAGGTAAGGCCTGTGATTTCCACTGATCAGACTCATACTTTCGCATCCTTCACATACTTGTTGAACGGATCCTGGGTTTTTTCTGGTTTGGATCACGTAGTAATGTGGCACCACACTGAAACGGTCAATTAAACCTGGTTTCGATCAATATTTTAGAGGACAACGCATGTTACGTCTGGGATAGGTCTGGGATTTGCTCTCATCAGGCTCATTCTTTCGCATATTTCTCATACTTGATGGCTAGATCCTGAGCTTTTTCTGGATTGCATCACGTAGTAATGTAGTACAACACTGCAACAGTCAATTAAACCTGGTTTCCATCAATATCTTAGAGGACAACGCAAGTTAGGTCTGGGATATGTCTGGGATTTGCCCTCATCAGGCTCATACTTTCGCGTTTTTCACATACTTGTTGAACAGATCCTGGGTTTTTTCTGGTTTGGATCACGTAGTAATGTGGTACCACGCTGAAACAGTCAATGAAACCTGGTCTGGATAAATATTTTAGAGGATAACGCATCTTAGGTCTGGGTTAGGTCTAAGATTTGCCCTCATCAGGCTCACAGTTTCGCGTTTTTCACATACTTGTTGAACAGATACTGGGTTTTTTCTGGTTTGGATCACGAAGTAGTGTGGTACCACACTGAAACAGCCCATTAAACCTGGTTTCGCTCAATATTTTAGAGGATAACGCATGTTAGGTCTAGGATAGGTCTGGGATTTGCTCTCATCAGGCTCATTCTTTCGCATATTTCTCATACTTGATGGCTAGATCCTGGGCTTTTTCTGGATTGCATCACGTAGTAATGTAGTACCACACTGAAACAGTCAATGAAACCTGGTTTCCATCAATATTTTAGAGGACCACGCAAGTTAGGTCTAGGTAAGGCCTGAGATTTTCACTTATCAGACTCATACTTTCGCATCCTTCACATACTTGTTGAACGGATCCTGGGTTTTTTCTGGTTTGGATCACGTAGTAATGTGGTACCACACTGAAACGGCCAATTAAACCTGGTTTCGATCAATATTTTAGAGGATAACGCATGTTAGGTCTAGGTTAGGTCTGGGATTTTCACTCATCAGACTCATACTTTCGCATTCTTCACATACTTGTTGAACGGATCCTGGGTTTTTTCTGGTTTGGATCACGTAGTAATGTGGGTCCACACTGAAACAATCAATTAAACGTGGTCTTGATAAATATTTTCGAGGATAACGCATGTTAGGTCTGGGATAGGTCTGGGATTTGCCCTCATCAGACTCATACTTTCGGACACTTCACATACTCGTTGAACAGATCCTGGGTTTTTTCTGGTTTGGATCACGTAGTAATGTGGTACAACACTGAAACAGTCGATTAAACCTGGTTTCGATCAATATTTTAGAGGATAACGCACGTTAAGTCTGGGATTGGTCTGGGATTTGACCTCATCAGACTCATACTTTCGCATTCTTCACATACTTGTTGAACGGATCTTGGGTTTTTTCTGGTGTGGATCACGTAGTAATGTGGTACCACACTGAAGCAATCAATTAAACCTGGTCTTGATAAATATTTTAGAGGATAACGCAAGTTAAGTTTGGGATAGGTCTAGGATTTGCCCTCATCAGGCTCTTACTTTCGCATATTTCTCATACTTCATGGCTAGATCCTGGGCTAGTTCTGGAGTAGATCACGTAGTAAAGTGGTACCACACTGAAACAGTCCATTAAACCTGGTTTCGCTCAATATTTTAGAGGATAACGCATGTTAGGTCTAGGTTAGGTCTGGGATTTGCTCTCATCAGGCTCATTCTTTCGCATATTTCTCATACTTGATGGCTAGATCCTGGGCGTTTTCTGGATTGCATCACGTAGTAATGTAGTACAACACTGAAACAGTCAATTAAACCTGGTTTCCATCAATATCTTAGAGGACAACGCAGGTTAGGTCTGGGATATGTCTGGGATTTGCCCTCATCAGGCTCATACTTTCGCGTTTTTCACATACTTGTTGAACAGATCCTGGGTTTTTTCTGGTTTGGATCACGTAGTAATGTGGTACCACGCTGAAACAGTCAATGAAACCTGGTCTCGATCAATATTTTAGAGAATAATTCATGTTAGGTCTAGGTTAGGTCTGGGATTTGCTCTCATCAGGCTCATTCTTTCGCATATTTCCCATACTTGATGGCTAGATCCTGGGCTTTTTCTGGATTGCATCACGTAGTAATGAAGTACAACACTGAAACAGTCAATTAAACCTGGTTTCCATCAATATCTTAGAGGACAACGCAAGTTAGGTCTGGGATATGTCTGGGATTTGCCCTCATCAGGCTCATACTTTCGCATTCTTCACATACTTGTTGAACGGATCCTGGGTTTTTTCTGGTTTGGATCACGTAGTAATGTGGGACCACACTGAAACAGTCAATTAAACCTGGTTTCGATCAATATTTTAGAGAATAATTCATGTTAGGTCTAGGTTAGGTCTGGGATTTGCTCTCATCATGCTCATTCTTTCGCATATTTCTCATACTTGATGGCTAGATCCTGGGTTATTTTCTGGTTTGGATCACATAGTAATGTGGTACCACACTGAAACAGTCGATTAAACCAGGTTTCGATCAATATCTTAGAGGACAGCGCAAGTTAGGTCTGGGATATGTCTGGGATTTGCCCTCATCAGGCTCATTCTTTCGCGGTTTTCACATACTCGTTGAACAGATCCCGGGCTATTTCTGGACTGGATCACGTAGTAAAGTGGTACCACACTGAAACATTCAATGAAACCTGGTCTGGATAAATATTTTAGAGGATAACGCATCTTAGGTCTGGGTTAGGTGTAAGATTTGCCCTCATCAGGCTCACAGTTTCGCGTTTTTCACATTCTTGATGAACAGATCCTAGGTTTTGTCTGGTTTGGATCACGAAGTAGTGTGGTACCACGCTGAAACAGTCCATTAAACCTGGTTTCGCTCAATATTTTAGAGGATAACGCATGTTAGGTCTAGGTTAGGTCTGGGATTTGCTCTCATCAGGCTCATTCTTTCGCATATTTCTCATACTTGATGGCTAGATCCTGGGCTTTTTCTGGATTGCATCACGTAGTAATGTAGTACCACACTGAAACAGTCAATGAAACCTGGTTTCCATCACTATTTTAGAGGACAACGGAAGTTAGGTCTAGGTAAGGCCTGAGATTTTCACTGATCAGACACATACTTTCGCATTCTTCACATACTTGTTGAACAGGTCATGGGATTTTTCTGGTTTGGGTCACGTAGTAATGTGGTACCACACTGAGACAGTCGATTAAACCTGGTTTCGATCAATATTTTAGAGGATAACGCAAGCTAGGTCTAGGTTAGGCCTGGGATTTTCACTGATCAGACTCATACTTTCGCATTCTTCACATACTTGTTGAACTGATCCTGGGTTTTTGCTGGTTTGGATCACGTAGTAACGTGGTACCACACTGAAACAGTCGATTATACCTGGTTTCGATCAATATTTTAGAGTATAACTCATGTTAGGTCTAGGTTAGGCCTGGGATTTTCACTCATCAGACTCATACTTTCGCATTCTTCACATACTTGTTGAAGGGATCCGGGGTTTTTTCTGGTTTGGATCACGTAGTAATGTGGGACCACACTGAAACAGTCAATTAAACCTGGTTTCGATCAATATTTTAGAGAATAATTCATGTTAGGTCTAGGTTAGGTCTGGGATTTGCTCTCATCAGGCTCATTCTTTCGCATATTTCTCATTCTTGATGGCTAGATCCTGGGCTTTTTCTTGATTGCATCACGTAGTAATGAAGTACAACACTGCAACAGTCAATTAAACCTGGTTTCCATCAATATCTTAGAGGACAACGCAAGTTAGGTCTAGGTAAGGCCTGAGATTTTCACTGATCAGACTCATACTTTCGCATCCTTCACATACTTGTTGAACGGATCCTGGGTTTTTTCTGGTTTGGATCACGTAGTAATGTGGTACCACACTGAAACGGTCAATTAAACCTGGTTTCGATCAATATTTTAGAGGATAACACAAGTTAGGTCTGGGATAGGTCTGGGATTTGCCCTCATCAGGCTCATACTTTCGCGTTTTTCATATACTTGTTGAACAGATCATGGGTTTTTTCTGGTTTGGGTCACGTAGTAGTGTGATACCACACTGAAACAGTCCATTAAACCTGGTTTTGATCAATATTTTAGAGGATGACGCATGTTAGGTCTAGGTTAGCCCTGGGATTTTCACTCATCAGACTCATACTTTCGCATTCTTCACATACTTGTTGAACAGATCCTGGGTTTTTTCTCGTTTGGATCACGAAGTAGTGTGGTACCACACTGAAACAGCCCATTAAACCTGGTTTCGCTCAATATTTTAGAGGATAACGCATGTTAGGTCTAGGTTAGGTCTGGGATTTGCTCTCATCAGGCTCATTCTTTCGCATATTTCTCATACTTGATGGCTAGATCCTGGGCTTTTTCTGGATTGCATCACGTAGTAATGTAGTACCACACTGAAACAGTCAATGAAACCTGGTTTCCATCAATATTTTAGAGGACCACGCAAGTTAGGTCTAGGTAAGGCCTGAGATTTTCACTTATCAGACTCATACTTTCGCATCCTTCACATACTTGTTGAACGGATCCTGGGTTTTTTCTGGTTTGGATCACGTAGTAATGTGGTACCACACTGAAACGGCCAATTAAACCTGGTTTCGATCAATATTTTAGAGGATAACGCATGTTAGGTCTAGGTTAGGTCTGGGATTTTCACTCATCAGACTCATACTTTCGCATTCTTCACATACTTGTTGAACGGATCCTGGGTTTTTTCTGGTTTGGATCACGTAGTAATGTGGGTCCACACTGAAACAATCAATTAAACGTGGTCTTGATAAATATTTTCGAGGATAACGCATGTTAGGTCTGGGATAGGTCTGGGATTTGCCCTCATCAGGCTCATACTTTCGCGTTTTTCACATACTTGTTGAACAGATCCTGGGTTTTTTCTGGTTTGGATCACGTAGTAATGTGGTACCACGCTGAAACAGTCAATGAAACCTGGTTTCCATCAATATTTTAGAGGATAACGCATGTTAGGTCTAGGTTAGGTCTGGGATTTTCACTCATCAGACTCATACTTTCGCATTCTTCACATACTTGTTGAACGGATCCTGGGTTTTTTCTGGTTTGGATCACGTAGTAATGTGGGTCCACACTGAAACAATCAATTAAACGTGGTCTTGATAAATATTTTCGAGGATAACGCATGTTAGGTCTGGGATAGGTCTGGGATTTGCCCTCATCAGACTCATACTTTCGCACACTTCACATACTCGTTGAACAGATCCTGGGTTTTTTCTGGTTTGGATCACGTAGTAATGTGGTACCACACTGAAACAGTCGATTAAACCTGGTTTCGATCAATATTTTAGAGGATAACGCAAGTTAAGTCTGGGATTGGTCTGGGATTTGACCTCATCAGACTCATACTTTCGCATTCTTCACATACTTGATGAACGGATCTTGGGTTTTTTCTGGTGTGGATCACGTAGTAATGTGGTACCACACTGAAACAATCAATTAAACCTGGTCTTGATAAATATTTTAGAGGATAACGCAAGTTAAGTTTGGGATAGGTCTGGGACTTGCTCTCATCAGGCTCATTCTTTCGCATATTTCTCATACTTGATGGCTAGATCCTGGGCTTTTTCGGGATTCCATCACGTAGTAATGTAGTACCACACTGAAACAGTCAATGAACCCTGGTTTCCATCAATATTTTAGAGGACAACGCAAGTTAGGTCTAGGTAAGGCCTGAGATTTTCACTGATCAGACTCATACTTTCGCATCCTTCACATACTTGTTGAACGGATCCTGGGTTTTTTCTGGTTTGGATCACGTAGTAATGTGGTACCACACTGAAACGGTCAATTAAACCTGGTTTCGATCAATATTTTAGAGGATAACACAAGTTAGGTCTGGGATAGGTCTGGGATTTGCCCTCATCAGGCTCATACTTTCGCGTTTTTCACATACTTGTTGAACAGATCATGGGTTTTTTCTGGTTTGGGTCACGTAGTAGTGTGATACCACACTGAAACAGTCGATTAAACCTGGTTTCGATCAATATTTTAGAGGATAACGCATGTTAGGTCTAGGATAGCCCTGGGATTTTCACTCATCAGACTCATACTTTCGCATTCTTCACATACTTGTTGAACTGATCCTCGGTTTTTTCTGGTTTGGATCACGTAGTAATGTGGTACCACACTGAAACAGTCGATTAAACCCGGTCTCGATCAATATTTTAGAGAATAATTCATGTTAGGTCTAGGTTAGGTCTGGGATTTGCTCTCATCAGGCTCATTCTTTCGCATATTTCTCATACTTGATGGCTAGATCCTGGGCTTTTTCTTGATTGCATCACGTAGTAATGGAGTACAACACTGAAACAGTCAATTAAACCTGGTTTCCATCAATATCTTAGAGGACAACGCAAGTTAGGTCTCGGATATGTCTGGGATTTGCCGTCATCAGGCTCATACTTTCGCGTTTTTCACATAATTGTTGAACAGATCCTGGGTTTTTTCTGGTTTCGATCACGTAGTAATGTGGGACCACACTGAAACAGTCAATTAAACCTGGTTTCGATCAATATTTTATAGGATAACGCAAGTTAAGTCTGGGATTGGTCTGGGATTTGACCTCATCAGACTCATACTTTCGCATTCTTCACATACTTGTTGAACGGATCTTGGGTTTTTTCTGGTGTGGATCACGTAGTAATGTGGTACCACACTGAAACAATCAATTAAACCTGGTCTTGATAAATATTTTAGAGGATAACGCAAGTTAAGTTTGGGATAGGTCTAGGATTTGCCCTCATGAGGCTCTTACTTTCGCATATTTCTCATACTTCATGGCTAGATCCTGGGCTAGTTCTGGAGTGGATCACGTAGTAAAGTGGTACCACACTGAAACAGTCCATTAAACCTGGTTTCGCTCAATATTTTAGAGGATAACGCATGTTAGGTCTAGGTTAGGTCTGGGATTTGCTCTCATCAGGCTCATTCTTTCGCATATTTCTCATACTTGATGGCTAGATCCTGGGCTTTTTCTGGATTGCATCACGTAGTAATGTAGTACAACACTGAAACAGTCAATTAAACCTGGTTTCCATCAATATCTTAGAGGACAACGCTAGTTAGGTCTGGGATATGTCTGGGATTTGCCCTCATCAGGCTCATACTTTCGCGTTTTTCACAAACTTGTTGAACAGATCCTGGGTTTTTTCTGGTTTGGATCACGTAGTAATGTGGTACCACGCTGAAACAGTCAATGAAACCTGGTCTGGATAAATATTTTAGAGGATAACGCATCTTAGGTCTGGGTTAGGTCTAAGATTTGCCCACATCAGGCTCACAGTTTCGCGTTTTTCACATACTTGTTGAACAGATCCTGTGTTTTTTCTGGTTTGGATCACGAAGTAGTGTGGTACCACACTGAAACAGTCCATTAAACCTGGTTTCGCTCAATATTTTAGAGGATAACGCATGTTAGGTCTCGGTTAGGTCTGGGATTTGCTCTCATCAGGCTCATTCTTTCGCATATTTCTCATACTTGATGGCTAGGTCCTGGGCTTTTTCTGGATTGCATCACGTAGTAATGTAGTACCACACTGAAACAGTCAATGAAACCTGGTTTCCATCAATATTTTAGAGGACAACGCAAGTTAGGTCTAGGTAAGGCCTGAGATTTTCACTGATCAGACTCATACTTTCGCATCCTTCACATACTTGTTGAACGGATCCTGGGTTTTTTCTGGTTTGGATCACGTAGTAATGTGGTACCACACTGAAACGGTCAATTAAACCTGGTTTCGATCAATATTTTAGAGGATAACGCAAGTTAGGTCTGGGATAGGTCTGGGATTTGCCCTCATCAGGCTCATACTTTCGCGTTTTTCACATACTTGTTGAACAGATCATGGGTTTTTTCTGGTTTGGGTCACGTAGTAGTGTGATACCACACTGAAACAGTCGATTAAACCTGGTTTCGATCAATATTTTAGAGGATACCGCATGTTAGGTCTAGGTAAGGCCTGAGATTTTCACTGATCAGACTCATACTTTCGCATCCTTCACATACTTGTTGAACGGATCCTGGGTTTTTTCTGGTTTGGGTCACGTAGTAGTGTGATACCACACTGAAACAGTCGATTAAACCTGGTTTCGATCAATATTTTAGAGGATAACACATGTTAGGTCTAGGTAAGGCCTGAGATTTTCACTGATCAGACTCATACTTTCGCATCCTTCACATACTTGTTGAACGGATCCTGGGTTTTTTCTGGTTTGGATCACGTAGTAATGTGGTACCACACTGAAACGGTCAATTAAACCTGGTTTCGATCAAAATTTTAGAGGATAACGCAAGTTAGGTCTGGGATAGGTCTGGGATTTGATCTCATCAGACTCATACTTTCGCACACTTCACATACTCCTTGAACAGATCCTGGGTTATTTTCTGGTTTGGATCACATAGTAATGTGGTACCACACTGAAACAGTCGATTAAACCAGGTTTCGATCAATATTTTAGAGGATAACGCGTGTTAGGTCTAGGTTAGGCCTGGGATTTTCACTCATCAGACACATACTTCCGCATTCTTCACATACTTGTTGAACGGATCCTGGGTTTTTTCTGGTTTGGATCACGTAGTAATGTGGGACCACACTGAAACAGTCAATTAAACCTGGTTTCGATCAATATTTCAGAGAATAATTCATGTTAGGTCTAGGTTAGGTCTGGGATTTGCTCTCATCAGGCTCTTTCTTTCGCATATTTCTCATACATATTGAACAGATCCTGGGCTGTTTCTGGATTGTATCACGTAGTAATGTGGTACCACGCTGAAACAGGCAATTAAACCTGGTTTCGATCAATATTTTAGAGGATAACGCAAGTTAGGTCTGGGATAGGTCTAGGATTTGCCCTCATCAGGCTCTTACTTTCGCATATTTCTCATACTTCATGGCTAGATCCTGGGCTATTTTTGGATTGGATCACGTAGTAGAGTGGTACCACACTGAAACATTCAATGAAACCTGGTCTGGTTAATTTTTTTAGAGGATAACGCATCTTAGGTCTGGGTTAGGTCTAAGATTTGCCCTCATCTGGCTCACAGTTTCGCGTTTTTCACATTCTTGTTGAACAGATCCTGGGTTTTGTCTGGTATGGAACACGAAGTAGTGTGGTACCACACTGAAACAGTCTATTAAACCTGGTTTCGCTCAATATTTTAGAGGATAACGCATGTTAGGTCTAGGTTAGGTCTGGGATTTGCTCTCATCAGGCTCATTCTTTCGCATATTTCTCATACTTGATGGCTAGATCCTGGGCTTTTTCTGGATTGCATCACGTAGTAATGTAGTACCACACTGAAACAGTCAATGAAACCTGGTTTCCATCACTATTTTAGAGGACAACGCAAGTTAGGTCTAGGTAAGGCCTGAGATTTTCACTGATCGGACTCATACTTTCGCATTCTTCACATACTTGTTGAACGGATCCTGGGTTTTTTCTGGTTTGGATCACGTAGTAATGTGGTACCACACTGAAACAGTCGATTAAACCTGGTTTCGAACAATATTTTAGAGGATAACGCAAGTTAGGTCTGGGATTGGTCTGGGATTTGACCTCATCAGACTCATACTTTCGCACACTTCACATACTCCTTGAACAGATCCTTGGTTATTTTCTGGTTTGGATCACATAGTAATGTGGTACCACACTGAAACAGTCGATTAAACCAGGTTTCGATTAATATTTTAGAGGATAACGCATGTTAGGTCTAGGTTAGGCCTGGGATTTTCACTCATCAGACTCATACTACTGCATTCTTCACATACTTGTTGAACGGATCCTGGGTTTTTTCTAGTTTGGATCACGTAGTAACGTGGTACCACACTGAAACATTCAATTAAACCTGGTCTGGATAAATATTTTAGAGGTTAACGCATCTTAGGTCTGGGTTAGGTCTAAGATTTGCCCTCATCAGGCACACAGTTTAGCGTTTTTCACATACTTCTTGAACAGATCCTGGGTTTTTTCTGGTTTGGATCACGAAGTAGTGAGGTACCACACTGAAACATTCAATTAAACCTGGTCTTGATAAATATTTTAGAGGATAACACAAGTTAGGTCTGGGATAGGTCTAGGATTTGCCCTCATCAGGCTCTTACTTTCGCATATTTCTCATACTTCATGGCTAGATCCTGGGCTTTTTCTGGATTGCATCACGTAGTAATGAAGTACAACACTGAAACAGTCAATTAAACCTGGTTTCCATCAATATCTTAGAGGACAACGCATGTTAGGTCTAGGTTAGGTCTGAGATTTTCACTCATCAGACTCATACTTTCGCAGTCTTCACATACCTGTTGAACGGATCCTGGGTTTTTTCTGGTTTGGATCACGTAGTAATGTGGGACCACACTGAAACAGTCAATTAAACCTGGTTTCGATCAATATTTTAGAGAATAATTCATGTTAGGTCTAGGTTAGGTCTGGGATTTGCCCTCATCAGGCTCAATCTTTCGCATATTTCTCAAACTTGGTGGCTAGATCCTGGGCTTTTTCTGGATTGCATCACATAGTAATGTGGTACCACACTGAAACATTCAATTAAACCTGGTCTTGATAAATATTTTAGAGGCTAACGCATGTTAGGTCTGGGTTAGGTCTAGGATTTGCCCTCATCAGGCTCATACTTTCGCATATTTCTCAAACTTCATGGCTAGATCCTGGGCTTTTTCTGGATTGCATCACGTAGTAATGGAGTACAACACTGAAACAGTCAATTAAACCTGGTTTCCATCAATATCTTAGAGGACAACGCATGTTAGGTCTAGGTTAGGTCTGGGATTTTCACTCATCAGACTCATACTTTCGCAGTCTTGACATACCTGTTGAACGGATCCTGGGTTTTTTCTGGTTTGGATCACGTAGTAATGTGGTACCACACTGAAACAGTCGATTAAACCTGGTTTCGATCAATATTTTTGAGGATAACGCATGTTAGGTCTAGGTTAGGCCTGGGATTTTCACTCATCAGACTCATACTTTCGCGTTTTACACATACTTGTTGAACAGATCCTGGGGTTTTTCTGGTTTGGATCACGTAGTAGTGTGGTACCACACTGAAACAGTCAATTAAACCTGGTTTCTATCAATAACTTAGAGGACAGCGCATGTTAGGTCTGGGTTAGGTCTGGGATTTGCCCTCATCAGGCTTATTCTTTCGCATATTTCTCATACTTCATGGCTAGATCCTGGGCTTTTTCTGGATTGCATCACGTAGTAATGAAGTACAACACTGAAACAGTCAATTAAACCTGGTTTGGATCAATATTTTAGAGGATAACGCATGTTAGGTCTAGGTTAGGTCTGGGATTTTCACTCATCAGACTCATACTTTCGCAGTCTTCACATACCTGTTGAACGGATCCTGGGTTTTTTCTGGTTTGGATCACATAGTAATGCGATACCACACTGAAACAGACGATTAAACCAGGTTTCGATCAATATTTTTGAGGATAACGCATGTTAGGTCTAGGTTAGGCCTGGGATTTTCACTCATCACACTCATACTTTCGCATTCTTCACATACTTGTTGAACGGATCCTGGGTTTTTTCTGGTTTGGATCACGTAGTAATGTGGGACCACACTGAAACAGTCAATTAAACCTGGTTTCGATCAATATTTTAGAGAATAATTCATGTTAGGTCTAGGTCAGGTCTGGGATTTGCTCTCATCAGGCTCATTCTTTCGCATATTTCTCATACTTGATGGCTAGATCCTGGGCTTTTTCTGGATTGCATCACGTAGTAACGAAGTACAACACTGAAACAGTCAATTAAACCTGGTTTCCATCAATATCTTAAAGGACAACGCAAGTTAGGTCTGGGCTATGTCTGGGATTTGCCCTCATCAGGCTCATACTTTCGCGTTTTTCACATACTTGTTGAACAGATCCTGGGTTTTTTCTGGTTTGAATCACGTAGTAGTGTGGTACCACGCTGAAACAGTCCATTAAACCTGGTTTGGATCAATATTTTAGAGGATAACGCATGTTAGGTCTAGGTTAGGCCTGGGATTTTCACTCATCAGACTCATACTTTCGCATTCTTCACATACTTGATGGCTAGATCCTGGAATTTTTCTGGTTTGGATCACGTTGTAATGTGGTACCACACTGAAACAGTCGATTAAACCTGGTTTCGATCAATATTTTAGAGGATAACGCAAGTTAAGTCTGGGAATGGTCTGGGATTTGACCTCATCAGACTCATACTTTCGCACACTTCACATACTCGTTGAACAGATACAGGGTTATTTTCTGGTTTGGATCACATAGTAATGTGGTACCACACTGAAACAGTCGATTAAACCAGGTTTCGATCAATATTTTAGAGTATAACTCATGTTAGGTCTGGGTTAGGCCTGGGATTTTCACTGATCAGACTCATACTTTCGCATTCTTCACATACTTGTTGAACGGATCCTGGGTTTTTTCTGGTTTGGATCACGTAGTAATGTGGTACCACACTGAAACGGTCAATTAAACCTGGTTTCGATCAATATTTTAGAGGATAACGCAAGTTGGGTCTGGGATAGGTCTGGGATTTGCCCTCATCAGACTCATACTTTCGCATTCTTCACATACTTGTTGAACAGATCCTGGGTTTTTTCTGGTCCGGATCACGTACTAATGTGGGACCACACTGAAACAATCAATTAACCCTGGTCTTGATAAACATTTTAGAGGATAACGCATGTTAGGTCTGGGTTAGGTCTAGGATTTGCCCTCATCAGGCTCATACTTTCACATATTTCTCATACTTCATGGCTAGATCCTGGGCTGTTTCTGGATTGTATCACGTAGTAATGTGGTACCACGCTGAAACAGTCAATTAAACCTGGTTTCGATCAATATTTTAGAGGATAACGCAAGTTACGTCTGGGATAGGTCTAGGATTTGCCCTCATCAGGCTCTTACTTTCGCATATTTCTCATACTTCATGGCTAGATCCTGGGCTATTTCTGGATTGGATCACGTAGTAAAGTGGTACCACACTGAAACATTCAATGAAACCTGGTCTGGATAAATATTTTAGAGGATAACGCATCTTAGGTCTGGGTTAGGTCTAAGATTTGCCCTCATCAGGCTCACAGTTTCGCGTTTTTCACATACTTGTTGAACAGATCCTGGGTTTTTTCTGGTTTGGATCACGAAGTAGTGTGGTACCACACTGAAACAGTCCATTAAACCTGGTTTCGCTCAATATTTTAGAGGATAACGCGTGTTAGGTCTAGGTTAGGTCTGGGATTTGCTCTCATCAGGCTCATTCCTTCGCATATTTCTCATACTTGATGGCTAGATCCTGGGCTTTTTCTGGATTGCATCACGTAGTAATGTAGTACCACACTGAAACAGTCAATGAAACCTGGTTCCATCAATATTTTAGAGGACAACGCATCTTAGGTCTGGGTTAGGTCTATGATTTGCCCACATCAGGCTCACAGTTTCGCGTTTTTCACATACTTGCTGAACAGATCATGGGTTTTTTCTGGTTTGGGTCACGTAGTAGTGTGATACCACACTGAAACAGTCGATTAAACCTGGCTTCGATCAATATTTTAGTGGATAACGCATGTTAGGTCTAGGTTAGCACTGGGATTTTCACTCATCAGACTCATACTTTCGCATTCTTCACATACTTGTTGAACTGATCCTGGGTTTTTTCTGGTTTGGATCACGTAGTAATGTGGGTCCACACTGAAACAATCAATTAAACCTGGTCTTGATAAATATTTTAGAGGATAACGCATGTTAGGTCTAGGTTAGGTCTGGGATTTGCTCTCATCAGGCTCATTCTTTCGCATATTTCTCATACATGTTGAACAGATCCTGGGTTTTTTCTGGTTTGGATCTCGTAGTAATGTGGGACCACACTGAAACAATCAATTAAACCTGGTCTTGATAAATATTTTAGAGGATAACGCATGTTAGGTCTAGGTTAGGTCTGGGATTTGCCCTCATCAGACTCATACTTTCGCATTCTTCACATACTTGTTGAACAGATCCTGGGTTTTTTCTGGTCCGGATCACGTACTAATGTGGGACCACACTGAAACAATCAATTAACCCTGGTCTTGATAAACATTTTAGAGGATAACGCATGTTAGGTCTGGGTTAGGTCTAGGATTTGCCCTCATCAGGCTCATACTTGCACATATTTCTCATACTTCATGGCTAGATCCTGGGCTGTTTCTGGATTGTATCACGTAGTAATGTGGTACCACGCTGAAACAGTCAATTAAACCTGGTTTCGATCAATATTTTAGAGGATAATGCAAGTTAAGTCTGGGATTGGTCTGGGATTTGACCTCATCAGACTCATACTTTCGCACATTTCACATACTCGTTGAACAGATCCTGGGTTATTTTCTGGTTTGGATCACATAATAATGTGGTACCACACGGAAACAGTCGATTAAACCAGGTTTCGATCAATATTTTCGAGGACAACGCATCTTAGGTCTAGGTTAGGCCTGGGATTTTCACTCATCAGGCTCATACTTTCGCATTCGTCACATACGTGTTGAACGGATCCTGGGTTTTTTCTGGTTTGGATCACGTAGTAATGTGGGACCACACTGAAACAGTCAATTAAACCTGGTTTCTATCAATATTTTAGAGAATAATTCATGTTAGGTCTGGGATTTGCTCTCATCAGGCTCATTCTTTCGCATATTTCTCATACTTGATGGCTAGATCCTGGGCTTTTTCTGGATTGCATCACGTAGTAATGAAGTACAACACTGAAACAGTCAATTAAACCTGGTTTCCATCAATATCTTAGAGGACAACGCAAGTTAGGTCTGGGATAGGTCTGGGATTTGTCCTCATCAGGCTCATACTTTCGCGTTTTTCACATACTTGTTGAACAGATCCTGGGTTTTTTCTGGTTTGTATCACGTAGTAGTGTGGTACCACACTGAAACAGTCCATTAAACCTGGTTTGGATCAATATTTTAGAGGATAACGCATGTTAGGTCTAGGTTAGCCCTGGGATTTTCACTCATCAGACTCATACTTTCGCATTCTTCACATACTTGTTGAACTGATCCTGGGTTTTTTCTGGTTTGGATCACGTAGTAATGTGGTACCACACTGAAGCAGTCGATTAAACCTGGTTTCGATCAATATCTTAGAGGATAACGCAAGTTAGGTCTGGGATAGGTCTGGGATTTGACCTCATCAGACTCATACTTTCGCACACTTAACATACTCGTTGAACAGATCCTGGGTTATTTTCTGGTTTGGATCACATAGTAATGTGGTAGCACACTGAAACAGTCGATTAAACCAGGTTGCGATCAATATTTTAGAGTATAACTCATGTTAGGTCTAGGTTAGGCCTGGGATTTTCATTTATCAGACTCATACTTTCGCATTCTTCACATACTTGTTGAACGGATTCTGGGTTTTTTCTGGTTTGGATCACGTAGTAATGTGGGACCACACTGAAACAGTCAATTAAACCTGGTTTCGATCAATATTTTAGAGAATAATTCATGTTAGGTCTAGGTTAGGTCTGGGATTTGCTCTCATCAGGCTCATTCTTTCGCATATTTCTCATACATGTTGAACAGATCCTGGGTTTTTTCTGGTTTGGATCACGTAGTAATGTGGGACCACACTGAAACAATCAATTAAACCTGGTCTTGATAAATATTTTAGAGGATAACGCATGATAGGTCTGGGTTAGGTCTAGGATTTGCCCTCATCAGGCTCATACTTTCGCATATTTCTCATACTTGATGGCTAGATCCTGGGCTTTTTCTGGATTGCATCACGTAGTAATGAAGTACAACACTGAAACAGTCAATTAAACCTGGTTTCCATCAATATCTTAGAGGACATTGCAAGTTAGGTCTGGGACTTGCTCTCATCAGGCTCATTCTTTCGCATATTTCTCATACTTGATGGCTAGATCCTGGGCTTTTTCTGGATTGCATCACGTAGTAATGTAGTACAACACTGAAACAGTCAATTAAACCTGGTTTCCATCAATATCTTAGAGGACAACGCAAGTTAGGTCTGGGATATGTCTGGGATTTGCCCCCATCAGGCTCATACTTTCGCGTTTTTCACATACTTGTTGAACAGATCCTGGGTTTTTTCTGGTTTGGATCACGTAGTAATGTGGTACCACGCTGAAACAATTAATTAAACCTGGTCTGGTTAAATATTTTAGAGGATAACGCATCTTAGGTCTGGGTTAGGTCTAAGATTTGCCCTCATCAGGCTCACAGTTTCGCCTTTTTCACATACTTGTTGAACAGATCCTGGGTTTTTTCTGGTTTGGATCACGAAGTAGTGTGGTACCACACTGAAACAGTCCATTAAACCTGGTTTCGCTCAATATTTTAGAGGATAACGCATGTTAGGTCTAGGTTAGGTCTGGGATTTGCTCTCATCAGGCTCATTCTTACGCATATTTCTCATACTTGATGGCTAGATCCTGGGTTTTTTCTGGTTTGGATCACGTAGTAATGTGGGTCCACACTGAAACAATCAATTAAACCTGGTCTTGATAAATATTTTAGAGGATAACGCATGTTAGGTCTAGGTTAGGTCTGGGATTTTCACTCATCAGACTCATACTTTCGCATTCTTCACATACTTGTTGAACAGATCCTGGGTTTTTTCTGGTTTGGATCACGTAGTAATGTGGGTCCACACTGAAACAATCAATTAAACCTGGTCTTGAAAAATATTTTAGAGGATAACGCATGTTAGGTCTAGGTTAGGTCTGGGATTTGCTCTCATCAGGTTCATTCTTTCGCATATTTCTCATACATGTTGAACAGATCCTGGGTTTTTTCTGGTTTGGATCTCGTAGTAATGTGGGACCACACTGAAACAATCAATTAAACCTGGTCTTGATAAATATTTTAGAGGATAACGCATGTTAGGTCTAGGTTAGGTCTGGGATTTTCACTCATCAGACTCATACTTTCGCATTCTTCACATACTTGTTGAACGGATCCTGGGTTTTTTCTGGTTTGGATCACGTAGTAATGTGGGTCCACACTGAAACAATCAATTAAACCTGGTCTTGATAAATATTTTAGAGGATAACGCATGTTAGGTCTGGGATAGGTCTGGGATTTGCCCTCATCAGACTCATACTTTCGTACACTTCACATACTCGTTGAACAGATCCTGGGTTGTTTCTGGTTTGCATCACGTACTAATGTAGTACCACACTGAAACAGTCAATGAAACCAGGTTTCCATCAATATTTTAGAGGACAACGCAAGTTAGGTCTAGGTAAGGCCTGAGATTTTCACTGATCGGACTCGTACTTTCGCATCCTTCACATACTTGTTGAACGGATCCTGGGTTTTTTCTGGTTTGGATCACGTAGTAATGTGGTACCACACTGAAACGGTCAATTAAACCTGGTTTCGATCAATATTTTAGAGGATAACGCATGTTAGGTCTAGGTTAGGTCTGGGATTTTCGCTCATCAGACTCATACTTTCGCATTCTTGACATACTTGTTGAACGGATCCTGGGTTTTTTCTGGTTGGGATCACGTAGTAATGTGGGTCCACACTGAAACAATCAATTAAACCTGGTCTTGATAAATATTTTCGAGGATAACGCATGTTAGGTCTGGGATAGGTCTGAGATTTGCCCTCATCAGACTCATACTTTCGCACACTTCACATACTCGTTGAACAGATCCTGGGTTTTTTCTGGTTTGGATCACGTAGTAATGTGGTACCACACTGAAACAGTCGATTAAACCTGGTTTCGATCAATATTTTAGCGGATAACGCAAGTTAAGTCTGGGATTGGTCTGGGATTTGACCTCATCAGACTCATACATTCGCGTTTGTCACATACTTGTTGAACAGGTCCTGGGTTTTTTCTGGTTTGGATCACATAGTAATGTGGTACCACACTGAAACAGTCGATTAAACCTGGTTTCGATTAATATTTTAGAGGATAACGCAAGTTAAGTCTGGGATAGGTCTGAGATTTGCCCTCATCAGACTCATACTTTCGCATTCTTCACATACTTGTTGAACAGATCCTGGGTTTTTTCTGGTTTGGATCACGTAGTAATGTGGGTCCACACTGAAACAATCAATTAAACCTGGTCTTGATAAATATTATCGAGGATAGCGCATGTTAGGTCTGGGATAGGTCTGGGATTTGCCCTCATCAGACTCATACTTTCGCACACTTCACATACTCGTTGAACAGATCCTGGGTTTTTTCTGGTTTGGATCACGTAGTAATGTGGTACCACACTGAAACAGTCGATTAAACCTGGTTTCGATCAATATTTTAGAGGATAACGCAAGTTAAGTCTGGGATTGGTCTGGGATTTGACCTCATCAGACTCATACTTTCGCATTCTTCACATACTTGTTGAACGGATCTTGGGTTTTTTCTGGTGTGGATCACGTAGTAATGTGGTACCACACTGAAACAATCAATTAAACCTGGTCTTGATAAATATTTTAGAGGATAACGCAAGTTAGGTCTGGGATAGGTCTGGGATTTTTTTTTTTTTTTTTTTTTTCTTTGTCGTGGGGAAAATCTTCGAAAGACTCCCTCCCACCTCCTTGGGGAGGGGTGGGAGGGGTGTGTGGGATTCCCCGCGCCCGTACAACGACAGGCGCGGGACCTACCCACTAAAAACCCCACTGTGACCCTTCGGCACGCTTTGGGAGGATACCGGGAATCGCTCGAAGCATTCTTCCGGTATCCTCCCCGTGCCCGCGCTTTCGCGCCCATCCCCCGGGGGGACAATCGGTCCCCCCAGTAGACACACTGCCTCATAGCGGCGGGACGGGGCCACTCCATCCCGCCGCTATCCGTCCCGGGGCCGCGTTTAGTGGCGGCTGCGAGCCCCAACTCGCAACCGCCCGCGACCCCGTTTCCACACCCCGGCGGCCGGCCGTTCATGGCCGCACCAGACCGCCGAGGGTGCCTCCCCTTGCGTCGGACCGGTAGGGGGAGGCACTCCTACCCCCAACCGGTCCGACCCGGCGCCGCCTGGCGGGAGGAGGGTCCCCTCAGGACCCCCCTCCCAGCCTAGGTCATCCGCCACGCCGAGGCGGCCGCCCGCGACGCCTCGCGACCGGGCGACGACCTCGGGCCACCGCACGAGCGCGAGCTTCAGCGCGCCGCTGAAGCTCGCGCTCCCTCCCCGCGGCCTCCTTCTGCAACATTACGTTCTCGCAGAAGGAGGCCACGGCCCTCCACTGCTCCTCGCTGCCGAGCATGGCGCGCACCACGCCCGGCAGCGAGACATCCCGCCCGACGACGCCGACCAGGACACGGCGCTCCCCCTCCCACGCGGGGCATACCTCCAGGGTATGATCCCCCGTGTCCTGTTCAGCGTCGCAGTGGCAGCAACGCGCCGTCGGCTCCTTCCCTATCCGGCACAGGTATCTTCCGAAGCTGCCATGGCCGGAAAATACCTGTGCCAGCCGGTAGGTGAGGCTGCCATGGCCTCTGTCCAGCCACTCCTTCAGGAGTGGCCGAACAGCCCCGACAGTCCGGTGCCCCGCGGTTGGCAGAGCCAGCCGCTCCTGCCACGCGAGCAACACGGACTGCCGGGCCTGGCGCTTCAAATCGCCCCAAGCAGGTTCCTGCCCGCCCGGGGCCGCCCCCACCCCCGCGCGACGGTCGACGCGGTGCCGGTACATCACCGCGTGCGACCGCGCGAGCAGGTCCATGGGCGGCATCCCCGCTAGAACCGTCGCCGCCTCATGTGACATGGTCCGATACCCGCGGACGACCCTGAGCGCCATGCGCCTCTGCACCCGACGCAGCATAGTCATGCTGCGCCGGGAGGCAGCCAGGTCGTCCGCCCAGACGGGGGCCCCGTATAGGGCCACCGACTGGACCATTGCCACATAGAGGCGACGAACTCGGCCCGCCGGGCCCCCCAGGTTGGGCAGGATCCGGCCCAGAGCCGCAACCATCCTTTCCAATCGGGGGACCAGGCAGCGGAAATGCTCCTCGAAACGCCAGTGGCTATCGAGGATCAGTCCCAGATACCTGATCTGGGGCTTCACCTCGATGTCAGCCCCACCCACCCGGATCAGAGGGGGTGGCGGATCCTGCCGAGGTGAATGAAACGCAATCACCTCGGTCTTATGGACCGCCACCGTCATCCCCATCCCCCTGATCCGGTCGACGACGCGTTGCGACCCCTCCTCCGCGCGACGCATGGCCCTCCCCCAGTGCGCCCCGACGGCCAGCACCAGTGTGTCATCCGCATAACACACCGTGCTGACGCCGTCGGGGAGGCCGGCCCGCAACACCGAGTCGTACGCGATGTTCCACAGGAGTGGCCCGAGGACCGACCCCTGCGGAACACCGCAGTACACCTCCCTCCGCATATCACCATCCTGGCCCGGATACTCGATCCACCTGCCGCGGAGATAATCCCCGACGACCGCCCTGAGACAAGGGGGGACTCGATGATATTCGAGTCCCCTCCTTATCTCTTCCCAGGGGAGGGTGTTAAAGGCATTGGCAATATCCAAGGACATTGCCAATGCCACCCCTCCCCGGGAGACGGCCGCCTCCGAGAGGGCCCTCAGACGACCTATCGCGTCGATAGTCGATCGGCCCCCCCGGAAACCGAACTGGCAGTCGGCCAGACCGGGATCACCCCGCGACAGGTGCTCGACGAGGCGGGCAGCAATCACACGCTCGAAGAGCTTGCCCACCTCGTCGAGGAGACAAATGGGCCGGTATGCGGAGGGAGACTCCGCGGGCCGACCCTCCTTCCGGAGGAGGACCATCCTCGCCACCTTCCAACTGGGGGGGAATCGCCCGTCCCTCAGGCAGCGGTCGAACAACCGCCTGAGGTCGGCCCCAAGGACGCCCTGGGTCAAGACCCAAACCCGGCCGGGCACACCATCCGGACCCGGGGCCGTGTTACGAACCCCGAGCTGTCTGATGGCCGCTGCCAGCTCCTCCTGCGTGACCCCCAGCTCGGCCGTCCACTCCACTGGGACAGCCGCCGCCGCCGGAGGACGCGGTCCCCTCTCCCCAATTGGGAAGAGTGTATTGACCACGTCCTCCAGCAGCCGGGGGTCAAGACCCTCGGTGACGGGGGGCGCCCACGGGCGGAGCTTATTCAGCACCACCTTATATGGGCGCCCCCATGGATCGTCATCAAGGGTCTGGAGGAGCTCCTTCCATGCCTGGGTCTTGGCCCGTTTGATGGCGACCTGCAGAGCAACCCGCGCCACGCGGTATGCTCCATACATGTCATCAGCTGCCCTCGCTCGCGCCACGCCGTCGCCTGTACGTTGACGACGGCGCGCGCGGGTGTACTGGCGTCGGGCGCGGACAGTCGCGACTCGCAACTCCGCGATCGCGTCCGACCACCAGTACACCGCCCGGCGAGGAGAAGCCCGCCCGACCCGAGGCATCGCCGCGTCGCAAATACCCGCGACCAATGCTCCGAGCCGGGCGACCTCCTCCTCTATGCTCGGCAACTCGGCCGCTCCCTGCGGCCAAGTTGCAGCGAGGGCAGCTGCCATCAGGGCGTCCTTGTCCAGGCGCCGAAGCGCCCAGCGGCGTGGTGGGGTGCCACGCAGGCGGCCGTGTCGGGATGCACTCGCGGCGGCAGAGACCTCCATCCGGATGTACCGGTGATCGGAGAGTGTCTCTGCCCCCGCGACCACGTGCCAACCCGACACCACGCGCGCGGCGTTGGGGGTCGCGAATCCAACATCCACGATGGACCCCCCATATCGCCGCACGCATGTGTGCTCCGACCCCCGGTTCAATACCCGGAGGTCGAGCCCCGCCGCCCAATCGCCCAGGATCCCGCCGCGAACGGAGGTCCTGGGGGATCCCCAAGCCACCGACTTGGCATTAAAATCCCCCAGGACCAGCACCGGCCGGGCCGCGTAGCGCTGCACGCATGCCGCGACCTCGGCTAAGTACAGCTCGAACGCAGCGTGACCGCTACGGGGCGAAATGTAGCACCCCACCACAGCGACTCCCCCCCAGTCCACGGCAACGAATCCCCGACCGCGCTCCAACAAGGAGTACGGTGGGGACCCGTCGCCCCCTCCCCATACCGTCGCCACCAAGCCGTCCGCGACGCCCACCCAATGAGGGTGATCAGGGACGCGGTACGGCTCGGCGGCGCCCGCCAGGCCAACCCCCCACTCCGCGAGGACTTGGGACATCAAGTCCTGTGCCGCGCGGCAGTGGTTGAGGTTGGCCTGGAGGAGGAGGCGGGGCGGCATTAATTAATGGCCGCGCCAGCCTCCTCCCGGCCGTCCATCCCCGTAGCACCGTCCACCTCCATGGAGGACGATGCCACCGCCCTCGGCACCGGAGCCGGTGCAGCCCGCCTCTTCCTCTCCTTCCGGGAGGGGGGGGGAGCACTTCTTGCTCCCCACCCTGTGATCGGCTGGCCTCCCCATGTCCGCACACAGCGGGCAGTGGGGGGCCGCCGAGCACTGGCTCGCACGGTGCTCTTTGGCACCGCAGCGGTAACACTGACCGCTGCGGTCCACCGGCGAGGTGCACCACTGCCTCACGTGCCCCAATTCGAGGCAGCGGTGACACTGGAGCGGGCGCGGCGCGAGGATTTCCACTCGCGGTCCCAGACTTAACTTGCGTTATCCTCTAAAATATTGATGGAACCCAGGTTTCATTGACTGTTTCAGTGTGGTACTACGTTACTACGTCATGCAATCCAGAAAAAGCCCAGGATATAGCCATCAAGTATGAGAAATATGCGAAAGAATGAGCCTGATGAGGGCTAATCCCAGACCTATCCCAGACCTAGCTTGCGTGATCCTCTAAAATATTGATCGAAACCAGGTTTAATTGACTGTTTTAGTGTGGTACCACATTACTACGTGATCCAAACCAGAAAAAACCCAGGATCTGTTCAACAAGTATGTGAAAAACGCGAAACTGTGAGCCTGATGAGGGCAAATCCTAGACCTAACCCAGACCTAACATGCGTTATCCTCTAAAATATTTATGAAGACCAGGTTTAATTGAATGTTTCAGTGTGGTACCACATTACTATGTGATCCAAACCAGAAAATAACGCAGGATCTGTTCAACGAGTATGTGAAGTGTGCGAAAGTATGAGTCTGATGAGGGCAAATCCAAGACCTATCCCAGACCTAACATGCGTTATCCTCTAAAATATTTATCAAGACCAGGTTTAATTGATTGGTTCAGTGTGGACCCACATTACTACGTGATCCAAACCAGAGAAAACCCAGGATCTGTTCGACAAGTATGTGAAAAACGCGAAACTGTGAGCCTGATGAGGGCAAATCTTAGACCTAACCTTGACCTAACATGCGTTATCCTCTAAAATTTCTATCCACACCAGGTTTCATTGAATGTTTCAGTGTGGTACCACTTTACTACGTGATCCAATCCAGAAATAGCCCAGGATCTAGCCATGAAGTATGAGAAATATGCGAAAGTATGAGCCCGATGAGGGCAAATCCTAGACCTAACCCAGACCTAACATGCGTTATTCTCTAAAATATTTATCAAGACCAGGTTTAATTGAATGTTTCAGTGTGGTACCACATTACTATGTGATCCAAACCAGAAAATAACGCAGTATCCGTTCAACAAGTATGTGAAGTGTACGAAAGTATGAGCCTGATGAGAGCAAATCCCAGACCTATCCCAGACCTAACATGCGTTATCCTCTAAAATATTTATCAAGACCAGGTTTAATTGAATGTTTCAGTGTGGTACCACATTACTACGTGATCCAAACCACAAAAAACCCAGGATCTGTTCGACAAGTATGTGAAAAACGCGAAACTGTGAGCCTGATGAGGGCAAATCTTAGACCTAACCTTGACCTAACATGCGTTATCCTCTAAAATTCTTATCCAGACCAGGTTTCATTGAATGTTTCAGTGTGGTACCACTTTACTACGTGATCCAATCCAGAAATAGCCCAGGATCTAGCCATGAAGTATGAGAAATATGCGAAAGTATGAGCCTGATGAGGGCAAATCCTAGACCTAACCCAGACCTAACATGCGTTATTCTCTAAAATATTTATCAAGACCAGGTTTAATTGAATGTTTCAGTGTGGTACCACATTACTACGTGTTCCAAACCAGAAAAAACCCAGGATCCGTTCAACAAGTATGTGAAGAAGGCGGAAGTATGAGTCTGATCAGTGAAAATCTCAGGCCTTACCTAGACCTAACTTGCGTTGTCCTCTAAAATATTGATGGAAACCAGGTTTCATTGACTGTTTCAGTGTGGTACTACGTTACTACGTGATGCAATCCAGAAAAAGCCCAGGATATAGCCATCAAGTATGAGAAATATGCGAAAGAATGAGCCTGATGAGACAAATCCCAGACCTAATCTAGACCTAACATGCGTTATCCTCTAAAAATTTGAGCGAAACCAGGTTTAATTGACTGTTTCAGTGTGGTACCACACTACTTCGTGATCCAAACCAGAAAAAACCCAGGATCTGTTCAACAAGTATGTGAAAATCGCGAAACTGTGAGCCTGATGAGGGCAAATCTTAGACCTAACCCAGACCTAACCCAGACCTAACCCAGACCTAACCCATACCTAACCCAGACCTAACCCACCCCACCAACACCCTCCCGGATTCCGCCACCTTACGGGCGGCGGAGAGGGGGCACCGGGCCCACACCGACCCGAGGCCGGAGGGCGACCTGCGGATCTCTCCGATCCGCAGGTCCTCCACAGGACAGTCCCCCGCCCTCGCAAGGGCACGGGACACATCCTGTGCGCTGACCGAGTCGTCCAGCCCACAAACGCGCATCTCCGTGCGCTTCGTGGGCCGGGCGACCCGGACACCTCGCTCGCCCAGCTGCTCCCGGAGCCTCTGGGCGAGACGATCCGCCTTCGCGCCGCCTTCTGCACCGGGGATCTCCAGCAAGAGACCCCCGGTCACGGCCCTCTTCGCCCTCACGGAGGCGATGCCCAGCTCTTCCAGGGAGATATTCTCCCTGGCGAGCCGCATCGCCTCCGCGAGGGTCAGGTCGCCCCCCTGCGCAACGGTCAGCGTCACCGCTGCCGTTTTTGGGGGACGACCAGGTCGTTCCTTCCCGACCTTCGCGGCCTTGCGAGGCCTTCCTCGCCGCCCGCTTCGCCTTCCGCCCCATCACCTCACTCCACGCCACCCCCCCTTGGGAGGGTGCTGTGGAGGACGCGACCACCGCGACCACGGGTACACCACCCCCCTTGGGGGTCGCGACCCGGGGCCCTGGTGCCGCAACGCTGGGCGGAGCCTTCACTCCGCCCTTCTTTGCCTTCCCCGACTGTACCGGAGCAGGTCGGGGAGGCACCGCCTTCCTGCTGACCGCTCTTCCGGCGAGGAGCTCCTCCCGGAAGGCGGCCAGCTTGCCATCAATCATGTCCCCAATCCTCCTCAGAAGATCGTCTTCTGAGGAGGACGGGGACTTCTTCACGGGCGGAGTGCGGGTGGAGGGGCCCGCGGTGCCCCGCACCACTGCCGCCGCACTCCGCTTATTTACCTCCGCCGAGGGACGCGGCGGTGGAGGAGGAGGGAGGATGGGAGGGAGGGCCGCGCTGTTCCACAGCGCCTCTGCCCTCCTCCTCCCCTGTCGCTCCTCCTCCAACAGGAGCTGCAGACGGGCGTTCCGCCCTCTGAGCTCCCGCGCCGCCTCCCTCATTTCCTCCGCCGCGGCCTTCAGGGCCTCCGCGCCACCGCTTTTCTGCCCCTTAAAGGCGCAGGCAGCGGCGACTTTCTCCACCCGCCTCAGGGACGAGGAGATCCTCTCCGATATCTCCTCGGTCACCCCGTCCCTGAAGCAACTCAGCCTCACCGACGGGCTCATCGCCCCGCCCACCTCGACGACGGCCTGCCCCGCCCTCTTCCTCTTAGAGCCTATGAGGCTCCTGGTGGAGGAGAAGGACGAGACTGACGCAGTCTCGTCGTCTTCCTCCACCTTCCACGAAGACGGGCCAGGCGCTGGAGGCGGCGCGAGCGCCGTCACTCCAGTCCCAACACCGCCTTCGTCATCCCCCTCTGACTTACCCCGTCCCATCCCCGTTTTAATATTGAACTCCATAATATTCCCACGAGCAGGTCGGAAGAAAAGGTCCGCCCGGGCAGAGCCGCCTTTCCCGGGTAAGCCTATATACTCCGGGGGTTCGGCAGGTTCCCCGGAGGTGGTCGCTTGGGATTGGGCCTTCTCCCCCAACCATGCATCCCATCGCCGCGCACCATAGCTTAGGATTGGAGGGCGATTTTATAGAGTCGCCATACTCGTGGCCCAGGCGGTTAAGCCAAGACCCCCGTTCCTCCTGCCGTCACGTACCATTCACAAAACCAATAGGGAATTGTGAATGGGTCGTTGTGACGACCAACAGGAGGCTTACGGTGTGTGTATGACTCGGGTACCCCGGGTTCGTTAAGCCCGTACTGCAGCTGAAAGGCTGGCAGCCCCTGAGGGGTAGGTCTGGGATTTGCCCCCATCAGGCTCATACTTCCGCGTTTTTCACATACTTGTTGAACAGATCATGGGTTTTTTCTGGTTTGGGTCACGTAGTAGTGTGATACCACACTGAAACAGTCGATTAAACCTGGTTTCGATCAATATTTTAGAGGATAACGCATGTTAGGTCTAGGATAGCCCTGGGATTTTCACTCATCAGACTCATACTTTCGCATTCTTCACATACTTGTTGAACTGATCCTCGGTTTTTTCTGGTTTGGATCACGTAGTAATGTGGTACCACACTGAAACAGTCGATTAAACCCGGTCTCGATGAATATTTTAGAGAATAATTCATGTTAGGTCTAGGTTAGGTCTGGGATTTGCTCTCATCAGGCTCATACTTTCGCGCTTTTCACATACTCGTTGAACAGATCCTGGGTTATTTTCTGGTTTGGATCACATAGTAATGTGGTACCACACTGAAACAGTCGATTTAACCAGGTTTCGATCAATATTTTTGAGGATAACGAATGTTAGGTCCAGGTTAGGCCTGGGATTTTCACTCATCAGACTCATACTTTCGCATTCTTCACATACTTGTTGAACGGATCCTGGGTTTTTTCTGGTTTGGATCACGTAGTAATGTGGTACCACACTGAAACGGTCAATTAAACCTGGTTTCGATCAGTATTTTAGAGGACAACGCAAGTTACGTCTGGGATAGGTCTGGGATTTGCTCTCATCAGGCTCATTCTTTCGCATATTTCTCATACTTGATGGCTAGATCCTGGGCTTTTTCTGGATTGCATCACGTAGTAATGTAGTACAACACTGAAACAGCCAATTAAACCTGGTTTCCATCAATATCTTAGAGGACAACGCAGGTTAGGTCTGGGATATGTCTGGGATTTGCCCACATCAGGCTCATACTTTCGCGTTTTTCACATACTTGTTGAACAGATCCTGGGTTTTTTCTGGTTTGGATCACGTAGTAATGTGGTACCACGCTGAAACAGTCAATGAAACCTGGTCTGGATAAATATTTTAGAGGATAACGCATCTTAGGTCTGGGTTAGGTCTAAGATTTGCCCTCATCAGGCTCACAGTTTCGCGTTTTTCACATACTTGTTGAACAGATCCTGGGTTTTTTCTGGTTTGGACCACGAAGTAGTGTGGTACCACACTGAAACAGTCCATTAAACCTGGTTTCGCTCCATATTTTAGAGGATAACGCATGTTAGGTCTAGGTTAGGTCTGGGATTTGCTCTCATCGGGCTCATTCTTTCGCATATTTCTCATACTTGATGGCTAGATCCTGGGCTTTTTCTGGATTGCATCACGTAGTAATGTAGTACCACACTGAAACAGTCAATGAAACCTGGTTTCCATCAATATTTTAGAGGACAACGCAAGTTAGGTCTAGGTAAGGCCCGAGATTTTCAATGATCAGACTCATACTTTCGCATCCTTCACATACTTGTTGAACGGATCCTGGGTTTTTTCTGGTTTGGGTCACGTAGTAGTGTGATACCACACTGAAACAGTCGAATAAACCTGGTTTTGATCAATATTTTAGAGGATAACGCATGTTAGGTCTAGGATAGCCCTGGGATTTTCACTCATCAGACTCATACTTTCGCATTCTTCACATACTTGTTGAACTGATCCTCGGTTTTTTCTGGTTTGGATCACGTAGTAATGTGGTACCACACTGAAACAGTCGATTAAACCCGGTCTCGATCAATATTTTAGAGAATAATTCATGTTAGGTCTAGGTTAGGTCTGGGATTTGCACTCATCAGGCTCATTCTTTCGCATATTTCTCATACTTGATGGCTAGATCCTGGGCTTTTTCTGGATTGCATCACGTAGTAATGAAGTACAACACTGAAACAGTCAATTAAACCTGGTTTCCATCAATATCTTAGAGGACAACGCAAGTTAAGTTTGGGATAGGTCTAGGATTTGCCATCATCAGGCTCTTACATTCGCATATTTCTCATACTTGATGGCTAGATCCTGGGCTAGTTCTGGATTGCATCACGTAGTAATGTAGTACAACACTGAAACAGCCAATTAAACCTGGTTTCCATCAATATCTTAGAGGACAACGCAGGTTAGGTCTGGGATATGTCTGGGATTTGCCCTCATCAGGCTCATACTTTCGCGTTTTTCACATACTTGTTGAACAGATCCTAGGTTTTTTCTGGTTTGGATCACGTAGTAATGTGGTACCACGCTGAAACAGTCAATGAAACCTGGTCTGAATAAATATTTTAGAGGATAACGCATCTTAGGTCTGGGTTAGGTCTAAGATTTGCCCTCATCAGGCTCACAGTTTCGCGTTTTTCACATACTTGTTGAACAGATCCTGGGTTTTTTCTGGTTTGGATCACGAAGTAGTGTGGTACCACACTGAAACAGTCCATTAAACCTGGTTTCGCTCCATATTTTAGAGGATAACGCATGTTAGGTCTAGGTTAGGTCTGGGATTTGCTCTCATCAGGCTCATTCTTTCGCATATTTCTCATACTTGATGGCTAGATCCTGGGCTTTTTCTGGATTGCATCACGTAGTAATGAAGTACAACACTGAAACAGTCAATTAAACCTGGTTTCCATCAATATCTTAGAGGACAACGCAAGTTAGGTCTGGGATATGTCTGGGATTTGCCCTCATCAGGCTCATACTTTCGCGTTTTTCACATACTCGTTGAACAGATCCTGGGTTATTTTCTGGTTTGGATCACATAGTAATGTGGTACCACACTGAAACAGTCGATTTAACCAGGTTTCGATCAATATTTTTGAGGATAACGAATGTTAGGTCCAGGTTAGGCCTGGGATTTTCACTCATCAGACTCATACTTTCGCATTCTTCACATACTTGTTGAACGGATCCAGGGTTTTTTCTGGTTTGGATCACGTAGTAATGTGGGACCACACTGAAACAGTCAATTAAACCTGGTTTCGATCAATATTTTAGAGAATAATTCATGTTAGGTCTAGGTTAGGTCTGGGATTTGCTCTCATCATGCTCATTCTATCGCATATTTCTCATACTTGATGGCTAGATCCTGGGTTATTTTCTGGTTTGGATCACATAGTAATGTGGTACCACACTGAAACAGTCGATTAAACCAGGTTTCGATCAGTATTTTAGAGTATAACTCATGTTAGGTCTAGGTTAGGCCTGGGATTTTCACTGATCAGACTCATACTTTCGCATTCTTCACATACTTCTAAACGGATCCTGGGTTTTTTCTGGTTTGGATCACGTAGTAATGTGGTACCACACTGAAACAGTCGATTAAACCTGGTTTCGATCAATATTTTAGTGGATAACGCAAGTTAAGTCTGGGATTGGTCTGGGATTTGACCTCATCGGACTCATACTTTCGCACACTTCACATACTCGTTGAACAGATCCTGGGTTTTATCTGGTTTGGATCACGTAGTAATGTGGTACCACACTGAAACAGTCGATTAAACCTGGTTTCGATCAAAATTTTAGAGGATAACGCAAGTTCGGTCAGGGATAGGTCTGGGATTTGACCTCATCAGACTCATACTTTCGCACACTTCACATACTCCTTGAACAGATCCTGGGTTATTTTCTGGTTTGGATCACACAGTAATGTGGAACCACATTGAAACAGTCCATTAAACCTGGTTTTGATCAATATTTTAGAGGATGACGCATGTTAGGTCTAGGTTAGCCCTGGGATTTTCACTCATCAGACTCATACTTTCGCATTCTTCACATACTTGTTGAACAGATCCTGGGTTTTTTCAGGTTTGGATCACGTTGTAGTGTGGTACCACACTGAAACAGTCCATTAAACCTGGTTTTGATCAATGTTTTAGAGGATAACGCATGTTAGGTCTAGGTTAGGTCTGGGATTTGCTCTCATCAGGCTCATTCCTTCGCATATTTCTCATACTTGATGGCTAGATCCTGGGCTTTTTCTGGATTGCATCACGTAGTAATGTAGTACCACACTGAAACAGTCAATGAAACCTGGTTTCCATCAATATTTTAGAGGACAACGCAAGTTAGGTCTAGTTAACGCCTGTGATTTCCACTGATCAGACTCATACTTTCGCATCCTTCACATACTTGTTGAACGGATCCTTGGTTTTTTCTGGTTTGGATCACGTAGTAATGTGGTACCAAACTGAAACGGTCAATTAAACCTGGTTTCGATCAATATTTTAGAGGACAACGCAAGTTACGTCTGGGATAGGTCTGGGATTTGCTCTCATCAGGCTCATTCTTTCGCATATTTCTCATACTTGATGGCTAGATCCTGGGCTTTTTCTGGATTGCATCACGTAGTAATGTAGTACCACACTGAAACAGTCAATGAAACCTGGTTTCCATCAATATTTTAGAGGACAACGCAAGTTAGGTCTAGGTTAGCCCTGGGATTTTCACTCATCAGACTCATACTTTCGCATTCTTCACATACTTGTTGAACAGATCCTGGGTTTTTTCTGGTTTGGATCACGTAGTAATGTGGTACCACACTGAAACGGTCAATTAAACCTGGTTTCGATCAATATTTTAGAGGATAACGCATGTTAGGTCTAGGTTAGGACTGGGATTTTCACTCATCAGACTCATACTTTCGCATTCTTCACATACTTGTTGAACGGATCCTGGGTTTTTTCCGGTTTGGATCACGTAGTAATGTGGGTCCACACTGAAGCAATCAATTAAACCTGGTCTTGATAAATATTTTCGAGGATAACGCATGTTAGGTCTGGGATAGGTCTGGGATTTGCCCTCATCAGACTCATACTTTCGCACACTTCACATACTCGTTGAACAGATCCTGGGTTTTTTCTGGTTTGGATCACGTAGTAATGTGGTACCACACTGAAACAGTCGATTAAACCTGGTTTCGATCAATATTTTAGAGGATAACGCAAGTTAAGTCTGGGATTGGTCTGGGATTTGACCTCATCAGACTCATACTTTCGCATATTTCTCATACTTCATGGCTAGATCCTGGGCTAATTCTGGATTGGATCACGTAGTAAAGTGGTACCACACTGAAACATTCAATGAAACCTGGTCTGGATAAATATTTTAGAGGCTAACGCATGTTAGGTCTAGGTTAGGCCTGGGATTTTCACTCATCAGACTCATACTTTCGCATTCTTCACATACTTGTTGAACGGATCCTGGGTTTTTTCTGGTTTGGATCACGTAGTAATGTGGGACCACACTGAAACAGTCAATCAAACCTGGTTTCGATCAATATTTTAGAGAATAATTCATGTTAGGTCTAGGTTAGGTCTGGGATTTGCCCTCATCAGGCTCAATCTTTCGCATATTTCTCAACCTTGATGGCTAGATCCTGGGCTTTTTCTGGATTGCATCACATAGTAATGTGGTACCACACTGAAACATTCAATTAAACCTGGTCTTGATAAATATTTTAGAGGCTAACGCATGTTAGGTCTGGGTTAGGTCTAGGATTTGCCCTCATCAGGCTCATACTTTCGCATATTTCTCATACTTCATGGCTAGATCCTGGGCTTTTTCTGGATTGCATCACGTAGTAATGAAGTACAACACTGAAACAGTCAATTAAACCTGGTTTCCATCAATATCTTAGAGGACAACGCATGTTAGGTCTAGGTTAGGTCTGGGATTTTCACTCATCAGACTCATACTTTCGCATTCTTCACATACCTGTTGAACGGATCCAGGGTTTTTTCTGGTTTGGATCACGTAGTAATGTGGGACCACACTGAAACAGTCAATTAAACCTGGTTTCGATCAATATTTTAGAGAATAATTCATGTTAGGTCTAGGTTAGGTTTGGGATTTGCCCTCATCAGGCTCAATCTTTCGCATATTTCTCAAACTTGATGGCTAGATCCTGGGCTTTTTCTGGATTGCATCACATAGTAATGTGGTACCACACTGAAACATTCAATTAAACCTGGTCTTGATAAATATTTTAGAGGCTAACGCATGTTAGGTCTGTGTTAGGTCTAGGATTTGCCCTCATCAGGCTCATACTTTCGCATATTTCTCAAACTTCATGGCTAGATCCTGGGCTTTTTCTGGATTGCATCACGTAGTAACGAAGTACAACACTGAAACAGTCAATTAAACCTGGTTTCCATCAATATCTTAGAGGACAACGCAAGTTAGGTCTGGGATATGTCTGGGATTTGCCCTCATCAGGCCAATACTTTCGCGTTTTTCACATACTTGTTGAACAGATCCTGGGTTTTTTCTGGTTTGGATCACGTAGTTGTGTGGTACCACGCTGAAACAGTCCATTAAACCTGGTTTGGATCAATATTTTAGAGGATAGCGCATGTTAGGTCTAGGTTAGGCCTGGGATTTTCACTCATCAGACTCATACTTTCGCATTCTTCACATACTTGATGGCTAGATCCTGGAATTTTTCTGGTTTGGATCAGGTAGTAATGTGGTACCACACTGAAACAGTCGATTAAACCTGGTTTCGATCAATATTTTAGAGGATAACGCAAGTTAAGTCTGGGAATGGTCTGGGATTTGACCTCATCAGACTCATACTTTCGCACACTTCACATACTCGTTGAACAGATACAGGGTTATTTTCTGGTTTGGATCACATAGTAATGTGGTACCACACTGAAACAGTCGATGAAACCAAGTTTCGATCAATATTTTTGAGGATAACGCATGTTAGGTCTAGGTTAGGCCTGGGATTTGACCTCATCAGACTCATACTTTCGCATTCTTCACATACTTGTTGAACGGATCCTGGGTTTTTTCTGGTTTGGATCACGTAGTAATGTGGGACCACACTGAAACAGTCAATTAAACCTGGTTTCGATCAATATTTTAGAGAATAATTCATGTTAGGTCTAGGTTAGGCCTGGGATTTGCTCTCATCAGGATCATTCTTTCGCATATTTCTCATACTTGATGGCTAGCTCCTGGGCTTCTTCTGGATTGCATCACGTAGCAATGAAGTACAACAGTGAAACAGTCAATGAAACCTGGTTTCCATCAATATCTTAGAGGACAACGCAAGTTAGGTCTGGGATATGTCTGGGATTTGCCCTCATCAGGCCAATACTTTCGCGTTTTTCACATACTTGTTGAACAGATCCTGGGTTTTTTCTGGTTTGGATCACGTAGTAGTGTGGTACCACGCTGAAACAGTCCATTAAACCTGGTTTGGATCAATATTTTAGAGGATAACGCATGTTAGGTCTAGGTTAGGTCTGGGATTTTCACTCATCAGACTCATACTTTCGCATTCTTCACATACTTGTTGAACGGATCCTGGGTTTTTTCTGGTTTGGATCACGTAGTAATGTGGTACCACACTGAAACAGTCGATTAAACCTGGTTTCGATCAATATTTTAGAGGATAACGCAAGTTAGGTCTGAGAGAGGTCTGGGATTTGACCTCATCAGACTCATACCTTCGCACACTTCACATACTCCTTGAACAGATCCTGGGTTATTTTCTGGTTTGGATCACATAGTAATGTGGTACCACACTGAAACAGTCGATTAAACCAGGTTTCGATCAATATTTTAGAGGATAACGCATGTTAGGTCTAGGTTAGGCCTGGGATTTTCACTCATCAGACTCATACTATTGCATTCTTCACATACCTGTTGAACGGATCCTGGGTTTTTTCTAGTTTGGATCACGTAGTAACGTGGTACCACACTGAAACATTCAATTAAACCTGGTCTGGATAAATATTTTAGAGGTCAACGCATCTTAGGTCTGGACTAGGTCTAAGATTTGCCCTCATCAGGCACACAGTTTAGCGTTTTTAACATACTTCTTGAACAGATCCTGGGTTTTTTCTGGTTGGGATCACGAAGTAGTGTGGTACCACACTGAAACATTCAATTAAACCTGCTCTTGATAAATATTTTAGAGGATAACGCAAGTTAGGTCTGGGATAGGTCTAGGATTTGCCCTCATCAGGCTCTTACTTTCGCATATTTCTCATACTTCATGGCTAGATCCTGGGCTTTTTCTGGATTGCATCACGTAGTAATGTAGTACCACACTGAAACAGTCAATGAAACCTGGTTTCCATCAATATTTTAGAGGACAACGCAAGTTAGGTCTAGGTTAGGTCTGGGATTTTCACTCATCAGACTCATACTTTCGCAGTCTTCACATACCTGTTGAACGGATCCTGGGTTTTTTCTGGTTTGGATCACGTAGTTATGTGGGACCACACTGAAACAGTCAATTAAACCTGGTTTCGATCAATATTTTAGAGAATAATTCATGTTAGGTCTAGGTTAGGTCTGGGATTTGCCCTCATCAGGCTCAATCTTTCGCATATTCCTCAAACTTGATGGCTAGATCCTGGGCTTTTTCTGGATTGCATCACACAGTAATGTGGTACCACACTGAAACATTCAATTAAACCTGGTCTTGATAAATATTTTAGAGGCTAACGCATGTTAGGTCTGGGTTAGGTCTAGGATTTGCCCTCATCAGGCTCATACTTTCGCATATTTCTCATACTTCATGGCTAGATCCTGGGCTTTTTCTGGATTGCATCACGTAGTAATGAAGTACAACACTGAAACAGTCAATTAAACCTGGTTTCCATCAATATCTTAGAGGACCACGCATGTTAGGTCTGGGTTAGGACCGGGATTTTCACCCATCAGACTCATACTTTCGCATTCTTCACATACTTGTTGAACGGATCCTGGGTTTTTTCTGGTTTGGATCACGTAGTAATGTGGTACCACACTGAAACAGTCGATTAAACCTGGTTTCGAACAATATTTTAGAGGATAACGCAAGTTAGGTCTGGGATAGGTCTGGGGTTTGACCTCATCAGACTCATACCTTCGCACACTTCACATACTCCTTGAACAGATCCTGGGTTATTTTCTGGTTTGGATCACATAGTAATGTGGTACCACACTGAAACAGTCGATTAAACCAGGTTTCGATGAATATTTTAGAGGATAACGCATGTTAGGTCTAGGTTAGGCCTGGGATTTTCACTCATCAGACTCATACTATTGCATTCTTGACATACTTGTTGAACGGATCCTGGGTTTTTTCTAGTTTCGATCACGTAGTAACGTGGTACCACACTGAAACATTCAATTAAACCTGGTCTGGATAAATATTTTAGAGGTTAACGCATCTTAGGTCTGGATTAGGTCTAAGATTTGCCCTCATCAGGCACACAGTTTAGCGTTTTTCACATACTTCTTGAACAGATCCTGGGTTTTTACTGGTTTGGATCACGAAGTAGTGTGGTACCACACTGAAACATTCAATTAAACCTGCTCTTGATAAATATTTTAGAGGATAACGCAAGTTAGGTCTGGGATAGGTCTAGGATTTGCCCTCATCAGGCTCTTACTTTCGCATATTTCTCATACTTCATGGCTAGATCCTGGGCTTTTTCTGGATTGCATCACGTAGTAATGTAGTACCACACTGAAACAGTCAATAAAACCTGGTTTCCATCAATATTTTAGAGGACAACGCAAGTTAGGTCTAGGTAAGGCCTGGGATTTTCACTGATCAGACTCATACTTTCGCATTCTTCACATACTTGTTGAACAGATCCTGGGTTTTTTCTGGTTTGGATCACATAGTAATGTAGTACCACACTGAAACAGTCGATTAAACCAGGTTTCGATCAATATTTTTGAGGATAACGCATGTTAGGTCTAGGTTAGGCCTGGGATTTTCACTCATTAGACTCATACTTTCACATTCTTCACATACTTGTTGAACGGATCCTAGGTTTTTTCTGGTTTGGATCACGTAGTAATGTGGGACCACACTGAAACAGTCAATTAAACCTGGTTTCGATCAATATTTTAGAGAATAATTCATGTTAGGTCTAGGTTAGGTCTGGGATTTGCCCTCATCAGGCTCAATCTTTCGCATATTTCTCAAACTTGATGGCTAGATCCTGGGCTTTTTCTGGATTGCATCACATAGTAATGTGGTACCACACTAAAACATTCAATTAAACCTGGTCTTGATAAATATTTTAGAGGCTAACGCATGTTAGGTCTGGGTTAGGTCTAGGATTTGCCCTCATCAGGCTCATACTTTCGCATATTTCTCATACTTCATGGCTAGATCCTGGGCTTTTTCTGGATTGCATCACGTAGTAATGAAGTACAACACTGAAACAGTCAATTAAACCTGGTTTCCATCAATATCTTAGAGGACAACGCATGTTAGGTCTAGGTTAGGTCTGGGATTTTCACTCATCAGACTCATACTTTCGCAGTCTTCACATACCTGTTGAACGGATCCTGGGTTTTTTCTGGTTTGGATCACGTAGTTATGTGGGACCACACTGAAACAGTCAATTAAACCTGGTTTCGATCAATATTTTAGAGAATAATTCATGTTAGGTCTAGGTTAGGTCTGGGATTTGCCCTCATCAGGCTCAATCTTTCGCATATTTCTCAAACTTGATGGCTAGATCCTGGGCTTTTTCTGGATTGATCACACAGTAATGTGGTACCACACTGAAACATTCAATTAAACCTGGTCTTGATAAATATTTTAGAGGCTAACGCATGTTTGGTCTGGGTTAGGTCTAGGATTTGCCCTCATCAGGCTCATACTTTCGCATATTTCTCATACTTCATGGCTAGATCCTGGGCTTTTTCTGGATTGCATCACGTAGTAATGAAATACAACACTGAAACAGTCAATTAAACCTGGTTTCCATCAATATCTTAGAGGACCACGCATGTTAGGTCTGGGTTAGGTCTGGGATTTTCACTCATCAGACTCATACTTTCGCAGTCTTCACATACCTGTTGAAAGGACCCTGGGTTTTTTCTGGTTTGGATCACGTAGTAATGTGGTACCACACTGAAACAGTCGATTAAACCTGGTTTCGATCAATATTTTTGAGGATAACGCATGTTAGGTCTAGGTTAGGCCTGGGATTTTCACTCATCAGACTCATACTTTCGCGTTTTTCACATACTTGTTGAACAGATCCTGGGGTTTTTCTGGTTTGGATCACGTAGTAGTGTGGTACCACACTGAAACAGTCAATTAAACCTGGTTTCCATCAATATCTTAGAGGACAACGCATGTTAGGTCTGGGTTAGGTCTGGGATTTGCCCTCATCAGGCTTATTCTTTCGCATATTTCTCATACTTGATGGCTAGATCCTGGGCTTTTTCTGGATTGCATCACGTAGTAACGAAGTACAACACTGAAACAGTCAATTAAACCTGGGTTCCATCAATATCTTAGAGGACAACGCAAGTTAGGTCTGGGATATGTCTGGGATTTGCGCTCATCAGGCTCATACTTTCGCGTTTTTCACATACTTGTTGAACAGATCCTGGGTTTTTTCTGGTTTGAATCACGTAGTAGTGTGGTACCACGCTGAAACAGTCCATTAAACCTTGTTTGGATCAATATTATAGAGGATAACGCATGTTAGGTCTAGGTTAGGCCCCGGATTTTCACTCATCAGACTCATACTTTCGCATTCTTCACATACTTGATGGCTAGATCCTGGGTTCTTTCTGGTTTGGATCACGTAGTAATGTGGTACCACATTGAAACAGTCGATTAAACCTGGTTTCGATCAATATTTTAGAGGATAACGCAAGTTAAGTCTAGGAATGGTCTGGGATTTGACCTCATCAGACTCATACTTTCGCACACTTCGCATACTCGTTGAACAGATCCTGGGTTATTTTCTGGTTTGGATCACATAGTAATGTGGTACCACACTGAAACAGTCGATTAAACCAGGTTTCGATCAATATTTTTGAGGATAACTCATGTTAGGTCTAGGTTAGGCCTGGGATTTGACCTCATCAGACTCATACTTTCGCATTCTTCACATACTTGTTGAACGGATCCTGGGTTTTTTCTGGTTTGGATCACGTAGTAATGTGGGACCACACTGAAACAGTCAATTAAACCTGGTTTCGATCAATATTTTAGAGAATAATTCATGTTAGGTCTAGGTTAGGCCTGGGATATGCTCTCATCAGGCTCATTCTTTCGCATATTTCTCATACTTGAAGGTTAGCTCCTGGGCTTTTTCTGGATTGCATCACGTAGTAATGAAGTATAACACTGAAACAGTCAATTAAACCCGGTTTCCATCAATATCTTAGAGGACAACGCAAGTTAGGTCTGGGATATGTCTGGGATTTGCCCTCATCAGGCTCATACTTTCGCGTTTTTCACATACTTGTTGAACAGATCCTGGGTTTTTTCTGGTTTGGATCACGAAGTAGTGTGGTACCACACTGAAACAGTCCATTAAACCTGGTTTCGCTCAATATTTTAGAGGATAACGCATGTTAGCTCTAGGTTAGGTCTGGGATTTGCTCTCATCAGGCTCATTCTATCGCATATTTCTCATACTTGATGGCTACATCCTGGGCGTTTTCTGGATTGCATCACGTAGTAATGTAGTATCACACTGAAACAGTCAATGAAACCTGGTTTCCATCAATATTTTAGAGGACAACGCAAGTTAGGTCTAGGTAAGGCCTGAGATTTTCACTGAACAGACTCATACTTTCGCATTCTTCACATACTTGTTGAACGGATCCTGGGTTTTTTCTAGTTTTGATCACGTAGTAATGAGGTACCACAATGAAACATTCAATTAAACCTGGTCTTGATAAAAATTTTACAGAATAACGCATGTTAGGTCTGGGTTAGGTCTAGGATTTGCCCTCATCAGGCTCATACTTTCGCATATTTGTCATACTTCATGGCTAGATCCTGGGCCATTTCTGGATTGGATCACGTAGTAATGTGGTACCACACTGAAACAGTCAATTAAACCTGGTTTTGATCAATATTTTAGAGAATAATTCATGTTAGGTCTAGGTTAGGTCTGGGATTTGCTCTCATCAGGCTCATTCTTTCGTATATTTCTCATACTTGATGGCTAGATCCTGGGCTATTTCTGGATTGGATCACGTAGTAATGTGGTACCACGCTGAAACAGTCGATTAAACCTGGTTTCGATCAATATTTTAGAGGATAACGCAAGTTAAGTCTGGGATAGGTCTGGGATTTGACCTCATCAGACTCATACTTTCGCATTCTTCACATACTTGTTGAACGGATCCTGGGTTTTTTCTGGTTTGGATCACGTAGTAATGTGGGACCACGCTGAAACAGTCAATTAAACCTGGTTTCGATCAATATTTTAGAGGATAACGCAAGTTAGGTCTGGGATAGGTCTAGGATTTGCCCCCATCAGGCTCTTACTTTCGCATATTTCTCATTCTTCATGGCTAGATCCGGGGCTATTTCTGGATTGGATCACGTAGTAAAGTGGTACCACACTGAAACATTCAATGAAACCTGGTCTGGATAAATATTTTAGAGGATAACGCATCTTAGGTCTGGGTTAGGTCTAAGATTTGCCCTCATCAGGCTCACAGTTTAGCGTTTTTCACATACTTGTTGAACTGATCTTGGGTTTTTTCTGGTTTGGATCACGAAGTAGTGTGGTACCACACTGAAACAGTCCATTAAACCTGGTTTCGCTCAATATTTTAGAGGATAGCGCATGTAAGGTCTAGGTTAGGTCCGGTATTTGCTCTCATCTGGCTCATTCTTTCGCATATTTCTCATACTTGATGGCTAGATCCTGGGCTTTTTCTGGATTGCATCACGTAGTAATGAAGTACAACACCGAAACAGTCAATTAAACCTGGTTTCCATCAATATCTTAGAGGACAACGCAAGTTAGGTCTGGGATATGTCTGGGATTTGCCCTCATCAGGCTCATACTTTCGCGTTTTTCACACACTTGTTGAACAGATCCTGGGTTTTTTCTGGTTTGGATCACGTAGTAGTGTGGTACCACGCTGAAACAGTCCATTAAACCTGGTTTGGATCAATATTTTAGAGGATAACGCATGGTAGGTCTAGGTTAGGTCTGGGATGTGACCTCATCAGACTCATACTTTCGCATATTTCTCATACTTCATGGCTAGATCCTGGGCTAATTCTGGATTGGATCACGTAGTAAAGTGGTTCCACACTGAAACATTCAATGAAACCTGGTCTGGATAAATATTTTAGAGGCTAACGCATGTTAGGTCTAGGTTAGGCCTGGGATTTTCACTCATCAGACTCATACTTTCGCATTCTTCACATACTTGTTGAACGGATCCTGGGTTTTTTCTGGTTTGGATCACGTAGTAATGTGGGACCACACTGAAACAGTCAATTAAACCTGGTTTCGATCAATATTTTAGAGAATAATTCATGTTAGGTCTAGGTTAGGTCTGGGATTTGCCCTCATCAGGCTCAATCTTTCGCATATTTCTCAACCTTGATGGCTAGATCCTGGGCTTTTTCTGGATTGCATCACATAGTAATGTGGTACCACACTGAAACATTCAATTAAACCTGGTCTTGATAAATATTTTAGAGGCTAACGCATGTTAGGTCTGGGTTAGGTCTAGGATTTGCCCTCATCAGGCTCATACTTTCGCATATTTCTCATACTTCATGGCTAGATCCTGGGCTAATTCTGGATTGGATCACGTAGTAAAGTGGTACCACACTGAAACATTCAATGAAACCTGGTCTGGATAAATATTTTAGAGGCTAACGCATGTTAGGTCTAGGTTAGGCCTGGGATTTTCACTCATCAGACTCATACTTTCGCATTCTTCACATACTTGTTGAACGGATCCTGGGTTTTTTCTGGTTTGGAGCACGTAGTAATGTGGTACCACACTGAAACAGTCGATTAAACCTGGTTTCGATCAATATTTTAGAGGATAACGCAAGTTAGGTCTGGGAGAGGTCTGGGATATGACCGCATCAGACTCATACTTTCGCACACTTCACATACTCCTTGAACAGATCCTGGGTTATTTTCTGGTTTGGATCACATAGTAATGTGGTACCACACTGAAACAGTCGATTAAACCAGGTTTCGATCAATATTTTAGAGGATAACGCATGTTAGGTCTAGGTTAGGCCTGGGATTTTCACCCATCAGACTCATACTTTCGCATTCTTCACATACTTGTTGAACGGATCCTGGGTTTCTTCTGGTTTGGATCACGTAGTAATGTGGGGCCACACTGAAACAGTCAAGTATACCTGTTTTCGATCAATATTTTAGAGAATAATTCATGTTAGGTCTAGGATAGGTCTGGGATTTGCTCTCATCAGGCTCATTCTTACGCATATTTCTCATACTTCATGGCTAGATCCTGGGCTGTTTCTGGATTGTATCACGTAGTAATGTGGTACCACGCTGAAACAGTCGATTAAACCTGGTTTCGATCAATATTTTAGAGGATAACGCAAGTTAAGTCTGGGATAGGTCTGGGATTTGACCTCATCAGACTCATACTTTCGCATTCTTCATATACTTGTTGAACGGATCCCGGGTTTTTTCTGGTTTGGATCACGTAGTAATGTGGGACCACACTGAAACAGTCGACTAAACCTGGTTTCGATCAATATTTTAGAGAATAATTCATGTTAGGTCTAGGTTAGGTCTGGGATTTGCTCTCATCAGGCTCATTCTTTCGCATATTTCTCATACATGTTGAACAGATACTGGGTTTTTTCTGGTTTGGATCACGTAGTAATGTGGGACCACACTGAAACATTCAATGAAACCTGGTCTGGATAAATATTTTAGAGGATAACGCATCTTAGGTCTGGGTTAGGTCTAAGATTTGCCCTCATCAGGCTCACAATTTAGCGTTTTTCACATACTTCTTGAACTGATCCTGGGCTTTCTCTGGCTTGGATCACGAAGTAGTGTGGTACCACACTGAAACAGTCCATTAAACCTGGTCTGGATAAATATTTTAGAGGATAACGCATCTTAGGTCTTGGTTAGGTCTAAGATTTGCCCTCATCAGGTTCACAGTTTAGCGTTTTTCACATACTTCTTGAACAGATCCTGGGCTTTCTCTGGTTTGGATCACGAAGTAGTGTGGTACCACACTGAAACAGTCCATTAAACCTGGTCTGGATAAATATTTTAGAGGATAACGCATCTTAGGTCTGGGTTAGGTCTAAGATTTGCCCTCATCAGGCTCACAGTTTAGCGTTTTTCACATACTTGTTGAACGGATCCTGGGTTTTTTCTGGTTTTGATCACGTAGTAATGTGGTACCACACTGAAACATTCAATTAAACCTGGTCTTGATAAATATTTTAGAGAATAACGCATGTTAGGTCTGGGTTAGGTCTAGGATTTGCCCTCATCAGGCTCATACTTTCGCATATTTCTCATACTTCATGGCTAGATCCTGGGCTATTTCTGGATTGCATCACGTAGTAATGTGGTACCACACTGAAACAGTCAAATAAACCTGGTTTTGATCAATATTTTAGAGAATAATTCATGTTAGGTCTAGGTTAGGTCAGGGATTTGCTCCCATCAGGCTCATTCTTTCGCATATTTCTCATACTTGATGGCTAAATCCTGGGCTTTTTCTGGATTGCATCACGTAGTAATGTAGTACAACACTGAAACAGTCAATTAAACCTGGTTTCGATCAATATTTTAGAGAATAATTCATGTTAGGTCTAGGTTAGGTCTAGGATATGCTCTCATCAGGTTCATTCTTTCGCATATTTCTCATACTTGATGGCTAGATCCTGGGCTTTTTCTGGATTGCATCACGTAGTAATGAAGTGCAACACTGAAACAGTCAATTAAACCTGGTTTCCATCAATATTCTAGAGGACAACGCATGTTAGGTCTAGGTTAGGCCTGAGATTTGCCCTCATCAGGGTCATACTGTCGCAGTTTTAACATACTTGTTGAACGGATCCTGGGTTTTTTCTGGTTTGGTTCACGTAGTAATGTGGTACCACACTGAAACATTCAATTAAACCTGGTCTTGATAAATATTTTAGAGGATAACGCATGTTAGGTTTGGGTTAGGTCTGGGATTTGCTCTCATCAGGTTCATCCTTTCGCATATTTCTCATACTTGATGGCTAGATCCTGGGCTTTTTCTGGATTGCATCACGTAGTAATGAAGTGCAACACTGAAACAGTCAATTAAACCTGGTTTCCATCAATATTCTAGAGGACAACGCATGTTAGGTCTAGGTTAGGCCTGGGATTTGCCCTCATCAGGGTCATACTGTCGCAGTTTTAACATACTTGTTGAACGGATCCTGGGTTATTTTCTGGTTTGGATCACATAGTAATGTGGTACCACACTGAAACAGTCGATTAAACCAGGTTTCGATCAATATTTTAGAGGATAACGCATGTTAGGTCTAGGTTAGGCCTGAGATTTTCACTGATCAGACTCATACTTTCGCATTCTTCACATACTTGTAGAACGGATCCTGGGTTTTTTCTGGTTTTGATCACGTAGTAATGAGGTACCACAATGAAACATTCAATTAAACCTGGTCTTGATAAAAATTGTACAGAATAACACATGTTAGGTCTGGGTTAGATCTAGGATTTGCCCTCATCAGGCCCATACTTTCGCATATTTCTCATACTTCATGGCTAGATCCTGGGCTTTTTCTGGATTGCATCACGTAGTAATGTAGTACAACACTGAAACAGTCAATTAAACCTGGTTTCGATCAATATTTTAGAGAATAATTCATGTTAGGTCTAGGTTAGGTCTGGGATTTGCTCTCATCAGGTTCATTCTTTCGCATATTTCTCATACTTCATGGCTAGATCCTGGGCTATTTCTGGATTGGATCACGTAGTAATGTGGTACCACACTGAAACATTCAATTAAACCTGGTCTTGATAAATATTTTAGAGGATAACGCATGTTAGGTTTGGGTTAGGTCTAGGATTTGCCCTCATCAGGCTCATACTTTCGCATATTTCTCATACTTCATGGCTAGATCCTGGGCTGTTTCTGGATTGTATCACGTAGTAACGTGGTACCACGCTGAAACAGTCGATTAAACCTGGTTTCGATCAATATTTTAGAGGATAACGCATGTTAGGTCTAGGTTAGGCCTGGGATTTTCCCTCATCAGACTCATACTTTCGCATTCTTCACATACTTGTTGAACGGATCCTGGGTTTTTTCTGGTTTGGATCACGTAGTAACGAAGTACAGCACTGAAACTCTCAATTAAACCTGGTTTCGATCAATATTTTAGAGAATAATTCATGTTAGGTCTAGGATAGGTCTGGGCTAAGCTCTCATCAGGCTCATTCTTTCGCATATTTCTCATACATGTTGAACAGATCCTGGGATTTTTCTGGGTTGGTTCACGAAGTAGTGTGGTACCACATTGAAACAGTCCATTAAACCTGGTTTCGCTCAATATTTTAGAGGATAACGCATGTTAGCTCTAGGTTAGGTCTGGGATTTGCTCTCATCAGGCTCATTCTTTCGCATATTTCTCATATTTGATGGCTAGATCGTGGGCGTTTTCTGGATTGCATCACGTAGTAATGTAGTATCACACTGAAACAGTCAATGAAACCTGGTTTCGATCAATATTTTAGAGGATAACGCATGTTAGGTCTAGGTTAGGCCTGGGATTTTCCCTCATCAGACTCATACTTTCGCATTCTTCACATACTTGTTGAACGGATCCTGGGTTTTTTCTGGTTTGGATCACGTAGTAATGTTGGACCACACTGAAGCAGTCAAGTAAACCTGGTTTCGATCAATATTTTAGAGAATAATTCATGTTAGGTCTAGGTTAGGCCTGGGACTTGCTCTCATCAGGCTCATTCTTTCGCATATTTCTCATACTTGATGGCTAGCTCCTGGGCTTTTTCTGGATTGCATCACGTAGTAATGAAGTACAACACTGAAACAGTCAATTAAACCTGTTTTCGATCAATATTTTAGAGAATAATTCATGTTAGGTCTAGGATAGGTCTGCGCTAAGCTCTCATCAGGCTCATTCTTTCGCATATTTCTCATACATGTTGAACAGATCCTGGGATTTTTCTGGGTTGGTTCACGAAGTAGTGTGGTACCACACTGAAACAGTCCATTAAACCTGGTTTGGCTCAATATTTTAGAGGATAACGCATGTTAGCTCTAGGTTAGGACTGGGATTTGCTCTCATCAGGCTCATTCTTTCGCATATTTCTCATACTTGATGGCTAGATCCTGGGCGTTTTCTGGATTGCATCACGTAGTAATGTGGTATCACACTGAAACAGTCAATGAAACCTGGTTTCCATCAATATTTTAGAGGACAACGCAAGTTAGGTCTAGGAAAGGCCTGAGATTTTCACTGAACAGACTCATACTTTCGCATTCTTCACATACTTGTTGAACGGATCCTGGGTTTTTTCTGGTTTTGATCACGTAGTAATGAGGTACCACAATGAAACATTCAATTAAACCTGGTCTTGATAAAAATTTTACAGAATAACGCATGTTAGGTCTGGGTTAGGTCTAGGATTTGCCCCCATCAGGCTCATACTTTCGCATATTTCTCATACTTCATGGCTAGATCCTGGGCTATTTCTGGATTGGATCACGTAGTAATGTGGTATCACACTGAAACAGTCAATTAAACCTGGTTTTGATCAATATTTTAGAGAATAATTCATGTTAGGTCTAGGTTAGGTCTGAGATTTGCTCTCATCAGGCTCATTCTTTCGTATATTTCTCATACTTGATGGCTAGATCCTGGGCTTTTTCTGGATTGTATCACGTAGTAATGTGGTACCACGCTGAAACAGTCGATTATACCTGGTTTCGATCAATATTTTAGAGGATAACGCAAGTTAAGTCTGGGATAGGTCTGGGATTTGACCTCATCAGACTCATACTTTCGCATTCTTCACATACTTGTTGAACGGATCCTGGGTTTTTTCTGGTTTGGATCACGTAGTAATGTGGGACCACGCTGAAACAGTCAATTAAACCTGGTTTGGCTCTATATTTTAGAGGATAACGCATGTTAGCTCTAGGTTAGGTCTAGGATTTGCTCTCATCAGGCTCATTCTTTCGCATATTTCTCATACTTGATGGCTAGATCCTGCGCTTTTTCTGGATTGCATCACGTAGTAATGAAGTACAACACCGAAACAGTCAATTAAACCTGGTTTCCATCAATATCTTAGAGGACAACGCAAGTTAGGTCTGGGATATGTCTGGGATTTGCCCTCATCAGGCTCATACTTTCGCGTTTTTCACACACTTGTTGAACAGATCCTGGGTTTTCTCTGGTTTGGATCACGTAGTAATGTGGGACCACACTGAAACAGTCAATTAAACCTGGTTTCGATTAATATTTTAGAGAATAATTCATGTTAGGTCTAGGTTAGGTCTGTGATTTACTCTCATCAGGCTTATTCTTTCGCATATTTCTCATACTTGATGGCTAGATCCTGGGCTTTTTCTGGTTTGGATCACGTAGTAATGTGGGACCACACTGAAACAGTCAAGTATACCTGTTTTCGATCAATATTTTAGAGAATAATTCATGTTAGGTCTAGGATAGGTCTGGGATTTGCTCTCATCAGGCTCATTCTTACGCATATTTCTCATACATGTTGAACAGATCCTGGGTTTTTTCGGGTTTGGATCACGTTGTAGTGTGGTACCACACTGAAACAGTCCATTAAACCTGGTTTGGATCAATATTTTAGAGGATAACGCATGTTAGGTCTAGGTTTGCCCTGGGATTTTCACTCATCAGACCCATACTTTCGCATTCTTCACATACTTGTTGAACGGATCCTGGGTTATTTCTGGTTTGGATCACGTAGTAATGTGGGACCACACTGAAACAGTCGACTAAACCTGGTTTCGATCAATATTTTAGAGAATAATTCATGTTAGGTCTAGGTTAGGTCTGGGATTTGCTCTCATCAGGCTCATTCTTTCGCATATTTCTCATACATGTTGAACAGATACTGGGTTTCTTCTGGTTTGGATCACGTAGTAATGTGGGACCACACTGAAACATTCAATGAAACCTGGTCTGGATAAATATTTTAGAGGATAACGCATCTTAGGTCTGGGTTAGGTCTAAGATTTGCCCTCATCAGGCTCAAAATTTAGCGTTTTTCACATACTTCTTGAACAGATCCTGGGTTTTTTCTGGTTTTGATCACGTAGTAATGTGGTACCACACTGAAACATTCAATTAAACCTGGTCTTGATAAATATTTTAGAGAATAACGCATGTTAGGTCTGGGTTAGGTCTAGGATTTGCCCTCATCAGGCTCATACTTTCGCATATTTCTCATACTTCATGGCTAGATCCTGGGCTATTTCTGGATTGCATCACGTAGTAATGTGGTACCACACTGAAACAGTCAAATAAACCTGGTTTTGATCAATATTTTAGAGAATAATTCATGTTAGGTCTAGGTTAGGTCAGGGATTTGCTCCCATCAGGCTCATTCTTTCGCATATTTCTCATACTTGATGGCTAAATCCTGGGCTTTTTCTGGATTGCATCACGTAGTAATGTAGTACAACACTGAAACAGTCAATTAAACCTGGTTTCGATCGATATTTTAGAGAATAATTCATGTTAGGTCTAGGGGTTAGGTCTGGGATTTGCTCTCATCAGGTTCATTCTTTCGCATATTTCTCATACTTGATGACTAGATCCTGGGCTTTTTCTGGATTGCATCACGTAGTAATGAAGTGCAACACTGAAACAGTCAATTAAACCTGGTTTCCATCAATATTCTAGAGGACAACGCATGTTAGGTCTAGGTTAGGCCTGAGATTTGCCCTCATCAGGGTCATACTGTCGCAGTTTTAACATACTTGTTGAACGGATCCTGGGTTTTTTCTGGTTTGGTTCACGTAGTAATGTGGTACCACACTGAAACAGTCGATTAAACCAGGTTTCGATCAATATTTTAGAGGATAACGCATGTTAGGTCTAGGTTAGGCCTGAGATTTCCACTGATCAGACTCATACTTTCGCATTCTTCACATACTTGTTGAACGGATCCTGGGTTTTTTCTGGTTTTGATCACGTAGTAATGAGGTACCACAATGAAACATTCAATTAAACCTGGTCTTGATAAAAATTGTACAGAATAACACATGTTAGGTCTGGGTTAGATCTAGGATTTGCCCTCATCAGGCCCATACTTTCGCATATTTCTCATACTTCATGGCTAGATCCTGGGCTTTTTCTGGATTGCAACACGTAGTAATGTAGTACAACACTGAAACAGTCAATTAAACCTGGTTTCGATCAATATTTTAGAGAATACTTCATGTTAGGTCTAGGTTAGGTCTGGGATTTGCTCTCATCAGGTTCATTCTTTCGCATATTTCTCATACTTCATGGCTAGATCCTGGGCTGTTTCTGGATTGTATCACGTAGTAACGTGGTACCACGCTGAAACAGTCGATTAAACCTGGTTTCGATCAATATTTTAGAGGATAACGCATGTTAGGTCTAGGTTAGGCCTGGGATTTTCCCTCATCAGACTCATACTTTCGCATTCTTCACATACTTGTTGAACGGATCCTGGGTTTTTTCTGGTTTGGATCACGTAGTAACGAAGTACAACACTGAAACTGTCAATTAAACCTGGTTTCCATCAATATCTTAGAGGACAACGCAAGTTAGGTCTGGGATATGTCTGGGATTTGCCCTCATCAGGCTCATACTTTCGCATTTTTCACATACTTGTTGAACAGATCCTGGGTTTTTTCTGGTTTGGATCACGTAGTAATGTGGGACCACACTGAAGCAGTCAAGTAAACCTGGTTTCGATCAATATTTTAGAGAATAATTCATGTTAGGTCTAGGTTAGGCCTGGGATTTGCTCTCATCAGGCTCATTCTTCCGCATATTTCTCATACTTGATGGCTAGCTCCTGGGCTTTTTCTGGATTGCATCACGTAGTAATGAAGTACAACACTGAAACAGTCAATTAAACCTGTTTTCGATCAATATTTTAGAGAATAATTCATGTTAGGTCTAGGATAGGTCTGGGCTAAGCTCTCATCAGGCTCATTCTTTCGCATATTTCTCATACATGTTGAACAGATCCTGGGATTTTTCTGGGTTGGTTCACGAAGTAGTGTGGTACCACATTGAAACAGTCCATTAAACCTGGTTTCGCTCAATATTTTAGAGGATAACGCATGTTAGCTCTAGGTTAGGTCTGGGATTTGCTCTCATCAGGCTCATTCTTTCGCATATTTCTCATACTTGATGGCTAGATCGTGGGCGTTTTCTGGATTGCATCACGTAGTAATGTAGTATCACACTGAAACAGTCAATGAAACCTGGTTTCCATCAATATTTTAGAGGACAACGCAAGTTAGGTCTAGGAATGGCCTGAGATTTTCACTGAACAGACTCATACTTTCGCATTCTTCACATACTTGTTGAACGGATCCTGGGTTTTTTCTGGTTTTGATCACGTAGTAATGAGGTACCACAATGAAACATTCAATTAAACCTGGTCTTGATAAAAATTTTACAGAATAACGCATGTTAGGTCTGGGTTAGGTCTAGGATTTGCCCTCATCAGGCTCATACTTTCGCATATTTCTCATACTTCATGGCTAGATCCTGGGCTATTTCTGGATTGGATCACGTAGTAATGTGGTACCACACTGAAACAGTCAATTAAACCTGGTTTTGATCAATATTTTAGAGAATAATTCATGTTAGGTCTAGGCTAGGTCTGGGATTTGCTCTCATCAGGCTCATTCTTTCGTATATTTCTCATACTTGATGGCTAGATCCTGGGCTTTTTCTGGATTGTATCACGTAGTAATGTGGTACCACGCTGAAACAGTCGATTAAACCTGGTTTCGATCAATATTTTAGAGGATAACGCAAGTTAAGTCTGGGATAGGTCTGGGATTTGACCTCATCAGACTCATACTTTCGCATTCTTCACATACTTGTTGAACGGATCCTGGGTTTTTTCTGGTTTGGATCACGTAGTAATGTGGGACCACGCTGAAACAGTCAATTAAACCTGGTTTGGCTCAATATTTTAGAGGATAACGCATGTTAGCTCTAGGTTAGGTTTAGGATTTGCTCTCATCAGGCTCATTCTTTCGCATATTTCTCATACTTGATGGCTAGATCCTGGGCTTTTTCTGGATTGCATCACGTAGTAATGAAGTACAACACCGAAACAGTCAATTAAACCTGGTTTCCATCAATATCTTAGAGGACAACGCAAGTTAGGTCTGGGATATGTCTGGGATTTGCCCTCATCAGGCTCATACTTTCGCGTTTTTCACACACTTGTTGAACAGATCCTGGGTTTTTTCTGGTTTGGATCACGTAGTAGTGTGGTACCACGCTGAAACAGTCCATTAAACCTGGTTTGGATCAATATTTTAGAGGATAACGCATGTTTGGTCTAGGTTAGGTCTGGGATTTTCACTCATCAGACTCATACTATCGCATTCTTCACATACTTGTTGTACGGATCCTGGGTTTCTTCTGGTTTGGATCACGTAGTAATGTGGGACCACACTGAAACAGTCAAGTATACCTGTTTTCGATCAATATTTTAGAGAATAATTCATGTTAGGTCTAGGATAGGTCTGGGATTTTCTCTCATCAGGCTCATTCTTACGCATATTTCTCATACATGTTGAACAGATCCTGGGTTTTTTCGGGTTTGGATCACGTAGTAATGAAGTACAACACTGAAACAGTCAATTAAACCTGGTTTCGATCAATATTTTAGAGAATAATTCGTGTTAGGTCTAGGTTAGGTTTGGGATTTGCTCTCATCAGGCTCATTCTTTCGCATATTTCTCATACTTGATGGCTAGATCCTGGGCTTTTTCTGGATTGCATCACGTAGTAATGAAGTACAACACTGAAACAGTCAATTAAACCTGGTTTCCATCTATATTTTAGAGGACAACGCATGTTAGGTCTAGGTTAGGCCTGGGATTTGCCCTCATCAGGGTCATACTTCCGCAGTTTTAACATACATGTTGACCTGATCGAGGGTTTTTTCTGCTTTGGATCACGTAGTAAAGTGGTACCACACTGAAACAGTCCATTAAACCTGGTTTGGATCAATATTTTAGAGGATAACGCATGTTAGGTCTAGGTTTGCCCTGGGATTTTCACTCATCAGACCCATACTTTCGCATTCTTCACATACTTGTTGAACGGATCCCGGGTTTTTTCTGGTTTGGATCACGTAGTAATGTGGGACCACACTGAAACAGTCGACTAAACCTGGTTTCGATCAATATTTTAGAGAATAATTCATGTTAGGTCTAGGCTAGGTCTGGGATTTGCTCTCATCAGGCTCATTCTTTCGCATATTTCTCATACATGTTGAACAGATACTGGGTTTCTTCTGGTTTGGATCACGTAGTAATGTGGGACCACACTGAAACATTCAATGAAACCTGGGCTGGATAAATATTTTAGAGGATAACGCATCTTAGGTCTGGGTTAGGTCTAAGATTTGCCCTCATCAGGCTCACAGTTTAGCGTTTTTCACATACTTGTTGAACGGATCCTGGGTTTTTTCTGGTTTTGATAACGTAGTAATGTGGTACCACACTGAAACATTCAATTAAACCTGGTCTTGAGGAATATTTTAGAGAATAACGCATGTTAGGTCTGGGTTAGGTCTAGGATTTGCCCTCATCAGGCTCATACTTTCGCATATTTCTCATACTGCATGGCTAGATCCTGGGCTATTTCTGGATTGGATCACGTAGTAATGTGGTACCACACTGAAACAGTCAAATAAACCTGGTTTTGATCAATATTTTAGAGAATAATTCATGTTAGGTCTAGGTTAGGTCAGGGATATGCTCCCATCAGGCTCATTCTTTCGCATATTTCTCATACTTGATGGCTAAATCCTGGGCTTTTTCTGGATTGCATCACGTAGTAATGTAGTACAACACTGAAACAGTCAATTAAACCTGGTTTTGATCAATATTTTAGAGAATAATTCATGTTAGGTCTAGGTTAGGTCTGGGATTTGCTCTCATCAGGTTCATTCTTTCGCATATTTCTCATACTTGATGGCTAGATCCTGGGCTTTTTCTGGATTGCATCACGTAGTAATGAAGTGCAACACTGAAACAGTCAATTAAACCTGGTTTCCATCAATATTCTAGAGGACAACGCATGTTAGGTCTAGGTTAGGCCTGGGATTTGCCCTCATCAGGGTCATACTGTCGCAGTTTTAACAAACTTGTTGAACGGATCCTGGGTTTTCTCAGGTTTGGTTCACGTAGTAATGTGGTACCACGCTGAAACAGTCAATTAAACCTGGTTTCGATCAATATTTTAGAGGATAACGCAAGTTAGGTCTGGGATAGGTCTAGGATTTGCCCTCATCAGGCTCTTACTTTCGCATATTTCTCATACTTCATGGCCAGATCCTGGGCTATTTCTGGATTGGATCACGTAGTAAAGTGGTACCACACTGTAACATTCAATGAAACCTGGTCTGGATAATTATTTTAGAGGATAACGCATCTTAGGTCTGGGTTAGGTCTAAGATTTGCCCTCATCAGGCTCACAGTTTAGCGTTTTTCACATACTTGTTGAACGGATCCTGGGTTTTTTCTGGTTTTGATAACGTAGTAATGTGGTACCACACTGAAACATTCAATTAAACCTGGTTTTGATCAATATTTTAGAGAATAATTCATGTTAGGTCTAGGTTAGGTCAGGGATATGCTCCCATCAGGCTCATTCTTTCGCATATTTCTCATACTTGATGGCTAAATCCTGGGCTTTTTCTGGATTGCATCACGTAGTAATGTAGTACAACACTGAAACAGTCAATTAAACCTGGTTTCGATCAATATTTTAGAGAATAATTCATGTTAGGTCTAGGTTAGGTCTGGGATTTGCTCTCATCAGGTTCATTCTTTCGCATATTTCTCATACTTGATGGCTAGATCCTGGGCTTTTTCTGGATTGCATCACGTAGTAATGTAGTACAACACTGAAACAGTCAATTAAACCTGGTTTCGATCAATATTTTAGAGAATAATTCATGTTAGGTCTAGGTTAGGTCTGGGATTTGCTCTCATCAGGTTCATTCTTTCGCATATTTCTCATACTTGATGGCTAGATCCTGGGCTTTTTCTGGATTGCATCACGTAGTAATGAAGTGCAACACTGAAACAGTCAATTAAACCTGGTTTCCATCAATATTCTAGAGGACAACGCATGTTAGGTCTAGGTTAGGCCTGGGATTTGCCCTCATCAGGGTCATACTTCCGCAGTTTTAACATACATGTTGACCTGATCGAGGGTTTTTTCTGCTTTGGATCACGTAGTAAAGTGGTACCACACTGAAACAGTCCATTAAACCTGGTTTGGATCAATATTTTAGAGGATAACGCATGTTAGGTCTAGGTTTGCCCTGGGATTTTCACTCATCAGACCCATACTTTCGCATTCTTCACATACTTGTTGAACGGATCCTGGGTTTTTTCTGGTTTGGATCACGTAGTAATGTGGGACCACACTGAAACAGTCGACTAAACCTGGTTTCGATCAATATTTTAGAGAATAATTCATGTTAGGTCTAGGTTAGGTCTGGGATTTGCTCTCATCAGGCTCATTCTTTCGCATATTTCTCATACATGTTGAACAGATACTGGGTTTCTTCTGGTTTGGATCACGTAGTAATGTGGGACCACACTGAAACATTCAATGAAACCTGGTCTGGATAAATATTTTAGAGGATATCGCATCTTAGGTCTGGGTTAGGTCTAAGATTTGCCCTCATCAGGCTCACAGTTTAGCGTTTTTCACATACTTGTTGAACGGATCCTGGGTTTTTTCTGGTTTTGATAACGTAGTAATGTGGTACCACACTGAGACATTCAATTAAACCTGGTCTTGAGGAATATTTTAGAGAATAACGCATGTTAGGTCTGGGTTAGGTCTAGGATTTGCCCTCATCAGGCTCATACTTTCGCATATTTCTCATACTTCATGGCTAGATCCTGGGCTATTTCTGGATTGGATCACGTAGTAATGTGGTACCACACTGAAACAGTCAAATAAACCTGGTTTTGATCAATATTTTAGAGAATAATTCATGTTAGGTCTAGGTTAGGTCAGGGATATGCTCCCATCAGGCTCATTCTTTCGCATATTTCTCATACTTGATGGCTAAATCCTGGGCTTTTTCTGGATTGCATCACGTAGTAATGTAGTACAACACTGAAACAGTCAATTAAACCTGGTTTCCATCAATATTCTAGAGGACAACGCATGTTAGGTCTAGGTTAGGCCTGGGATTTGCCCTCATCAGGGTCATACTGTCGCAGTTTTAACAAACTTGTTGAACGGATCCTGGGTTTTCTCTGGTTTGGTTCACGTAGTAATGTGGTACCACGCTGAAACAGTCAATTAAACCTGGTTTCGATCAATATTTTAGAGGATAACGCAAGTTAGGTCTGGGATAGGTCTAGGATTTGCCCTCATCAGGCTCTTACTTTCGCATATTTCTCATACTTCATGGCCAGATGATGGGCTATTTCTGGATTGGATCACGTAGTAAAGTGGTACCACACTGTAACATTCAATGAAACCTGGTCTGGATAATTATTTTAGAGAATAATTCATGTTAGGTCTAGGTTAGGTCTGGGATTTGCTCTCATCAGGCTCATTCTTTCGCATATTTCTCATACTTGATGGCTAGATCCTGGGCTTTTTCTGGATTGCATCACGTAGTAATGTAGTGCCACACTGAAACAGTCAATGAAACCTGGTTTCCATCACTATTTTAGAGGACAACGCAAGTTAGGTCTAGGTAAGGCCTGGGACTTGCCCTCATCAGGCTCATACTTTCGCGTTTTTCACATACTTGTTGAACAGATCCTGGGTTTTTTCTGGTTTGGATCACGTAGTAGTGTGGTACCACCCTGAAACATTCCTTTAAACCTGGTTTGGATCAATATTTTAGAGGATAACGCATGTTAGGTCTAGGTTAGGTCGGGGATTTTCGCATTCTTCACATACTTGTTGAACGGATCCTGGGTTTTTTCTGGTTTGGATCACGTAGTAATGTGGTACCACACTGAAACAGTCGATTAAACCTGGTTTCGATCAGTATTTTAGAGGATAACGCAAAATAAGTCTGGGATAGGTCTGGGATTTGACCTCATCAGACTCATACTTTCGCGTTTTTCACATACTTGTTGAACAGATCCTGGGTTTTTTCTGGTTTGGATCACGTAGTAGTGTGGTACCACACTGAAACAGTCCATTAAACCTGGTCTTGATAAATATTTTAGAGGATAACGCATGTTAGGTCTGGGATAGGTCTGGGATTTGCCCTCATCTGACTCATACTTTCGCACACTTCACATACTCGTTGAACAGATCCTGGGTATTTTCTGGTTTGGATAACGTAGTAATGTGGTACGACACTGAAACAGTCGATTAAACATGGTTTCGATCAATATTTTAGAGGATAACGCAAGTTAAGTCTGGGATTGGTCTGGGATTTGACCTCATCAGACTCATACTTTCGCGTTTTTCACATACTCGTTGAACAGATCCTGGGTTATTTTCTGGTTTGGATCACATAGTAATGTGGTACCACACTGAAACAGTCGATTAAACCAGGTTTCGATCAATATTCTTGAGGATAACGCATGTTAGGTCTAGGTTAGGCCTGGGATTTTTACTCATCAGACTCATACTTTCACATTCTTCACATACTTGTTGAACGGATCCTGGGTTTTTTCTGGTCTGGATCACGTAGTAATGTGGGACCACACTGAAACAGTCAATTAAACCTGGTTTCGATCAATATTTTAGAGAATAATTCATGTTAGGTCTAGGTTAGGTCTGGGATTTGCTCTCATCAGGCTCATTCTTTCGCGTTTTTCACATACTTGTTGAACAGATCCAGGGTTTTTTCTGGTTTGTATCACGTACTAGTGTGGTACCACACTGAAACAGTCCATTAAACCTGGTTTGGATCAATATTTTAGAGGACAACGCATGTTAGGTCTAGGTTAGCCCTGGGATTTTCACTCATCAGACTCATACTTTCGCATTCTTCACATACTTGTAGAACTGATCCTGGGTTTTTTCTGGTTTGGATCACGTAGTAATGTGGTACCACACTGAAACAGTCGATTTAACCTGGTTTCGATCAATATTTTAGAGGATAACGCAAGTTAGGTCTGGGATAGGTCTGGGATTTGACCTCATCAGACTCATACTTTCGCACACTTCACATACTCGTTGAACAGAGCCTGGGTTTTTTCTGGTTTGGATCACATAGTAATGTGGGACCACACTGAAACAATCAATTAAACCTGGTCTTGATAAATATTTTAGAGGATAACGCATGTTAGGTCTGGGTTAGGTCTAGGATTTGCCCTCATCAGGCTCATACTTTCGCATATTTCTCATACTTCATGGCTAGATCCTGGGCTGTTTCTGGATTGTATCACGTAGTAATGTGGTACCACGCTGAAACAGTCAATTAAACCTGGTTTCGATCAATATTTTGGAGGATATCGCAAGTTAGGTCTGGGATAGGTCTAGGATTTGCCCTCATCAGGCTCATACTTTCGCGTTTTTCACATACTTGTTGAACAGATCCTGGGTTTTTTCTGTTTTGGATCACGTAGTAATGTGGTACCACGCTGAAACAGTCAATTAAACCTGGTCTGGATAAATATTTTAGAGGATAACGCATCTTAGGTCTGGGTTAGGTCTAAGATTTGCCCCCATCAGGCTCACAGTTTCGCGTTTTTCACATACTTGTTGAACAGATCCTGGGTTTTTTCTGGTTTGGATCACGAAGTAGTGTGGTACCCCACTGAAACAGTCCATTAAACCTGGTTTCGCTCAATATTTTAGAGGATAACGCATGTTAGGTCTAGGTTAGGTCTGGGATTTGCTCTCATCAGGCTCATACGTTCGCGTTTTTCACATACTTGTTGAACAGATCCTGCGTTTTTTCAGGTTTGGATCACGTTGTAGTGTGGTACCACACTGAAACAGTCCATTAAACCTGGTTTTGATCAATATTTTAGAGGATGACGCATGTTAGGTCTAGGTTAGGTCTGGGATTTGCTCTCATCAGGCTCATTCTTACGCATATTTCTCATACTTGATGGCTAGATCCTTTGCTTTTTCTGGATTGTATCACGTAGTAATGAAGTACAACACTGAAACAGTCAATTAAACCTGGTTTCCATCAATATTTTAGAGGACAACGCAAGTTAGGTCTAGGTAAGGCCTGAGATTCTCACTGATCAGACTCATACTTTCGCATCCTTCACATACTTGTTGAACGGATCCTGGGTTTTTTCTGGTTTGGATCAGGTAGTAATGTGGTACCACACTGAAACGGTCAATTCAACCTGGTTTCGATCAATATTTTAGAGGATAACGCAAGTTAGGTCTGGGATAGGTCTGGGACTTGCCCTCATCAGGCTCATACTTTCGCGTTTTTCACATACTTGTTGAACAGATCATGGGTTTTCTCTGGTTTGGGTCACGTAGTAGTGTGATACCACACTGAAACAGTCGATTAAACCTGGTTTCGATCAATATTTTAGAGGATAACGCATGTTAGGTCTAGGAAAACCCTGGGATTTTCACTCATCAGACTCATACTTTCGCATTCTTCACATACTTGTTGAACTGATCCTCGGTTTTTTCTGGTTTGGATCACGTAGTAATGTGGTACCACACTGAAACAGTCGATTAAACCTGGTCTCGATCAATATTTTAGAGAATAATTCATGTTAGGTCTAGGTTAGGTCTGGGATTTGCTCTCATCAGGCTCATTCTTTCGCATATTTCTCATACTTGATGGCTAGATCCCGGGCTTTTTCTGGATTGCATCACGTAGTAATGAAGTACAACACTGAAACAGTCAATTAAACCTGGTTTCCATCAATATCTTAGAGCACAACGCAAGTTAGGTCTGGGATATGTCTGGGATTTGCCCTCATCAGGCTCATACTTTCGCGTTTTTCACATACTCGTTGAACAGATCCTGGGTTATTTTCTGGTTTGGATCACATAGTAATGTGGTACCACACTGAAACAGTCGATTAAACCAGGTTTCGATCAATATTTTTGAGGATAACGCATGTTAGGTCTAGGTTAGGCCTGGGATTTTCACTCATCAGACTCATACTTTCGCATTCTTCACATACTTGTTGAACGGATCCTGGGTTTTCTCTGGTTTGGATCACGTAGTAATGTGGGACCACACTGAAACAGTCAATTAAACCTGGTTTCGATTAATATTTTAGAGAATAATTCATGTTAGGTCTAGGTTAGGTCTGTGATTTACTCTCATCAGGCTTATTCTTTCGCATATTTCTCATACTTGATGGCTAGATCCTGGGCTTTTTCTGGATTGCATCACGTAGTAATGAAGTACAACACTGAAACAGTCAATTAAACCTGGTTTCCATCAATATCTTAGAGGACAACGCAAGTTAGGTCTGGGATATGTCTGGGATTTGCCCTCATCAGGCTCATACGTTCGCGTTTTTCACATACTTGTTGAACAGATCCTGGGTTTTTTCAGGTTTGGATCACGTTGTAGTGTGGTACCACACTGAAACAGTCCATTAAACCTGGTTTTGATCAATATTTTAGAGGATGACGCATGTTAGGTCTAGGTTAGGTCTGGGATTTGCTCTCATCAGGCTCATTCTTACGCATATTTCTCATACTTGATGGCTAGATCCTTTGCTTTTTCTGGATTGTATCACGTAGTAATGAAGTACAACACTGAAACAGTCAATTAAACCTGGTTTCCATCAATATTTTAGAGGACAACGCAAGTTAGGTCTAGGTAAGGCCTGAGATTCTCACTGATCAGACTCATACTTTCGCATCCTTCACATACTTGTTGAACGGATCCTGGGTTTTTTCTGGTTTGGATCACGTAGTAATGTGGTACCACACTGAAACGGTCAATTAAACCTGGTTTCGATCAATATTTTAGAGGATAACGCATGTTAGGTCTAGGTTAGGTCTGGGATTTTCGCTCATCAGACTCATACTTTCGCATTCTTGACATACTTGTTGAACGGATCCTGGGTTTTTTCTGGTTGGGATCACGTAGTAATGTGGGTCCACACTGAAACAATCAATTAAACCTGGTCTTGATAAATATTTTCGAGGATAACGCATGTTAGGTCTGGGATAGGTCTGGGATTTGCCCTCATCAGACTCATACTTTCGCACACTTCACATACTCGTTGAACAGATCCTGGGTTTTTTCTGGTTTGGATCACATAGTAATGTGGTACCACACTGAAACAGTCGATTAAACCTGGTTTCGATTAATATTTTAGAGGATAACGCAAGTTAAGTCTGGGATTGGTCTGGGATTTGACCTCATCAGACTCATACTTTCGCATTCTTCACATACTTGTTGAACGGATCTTGGGTTTTTTCTGGTGTGGATCACGTAGTAATGTGGTATCACACTGAAACAATCAATTAAACCTGGTCTTGATAAATATTTTAGAGGATAACGCAAGTTAAGTCTGGGATAGGTCTAGGATTTGCCCTCATCAGGTTTTTACTTTCGCATATTTCTCATACTTCATGGCTAGTTCCTGGGCTAGTTCTGGAGTGGATCACGTAGTAAAGTGGTACCACACTGAAACAGTCCATTAAACCTGGTTTCGCTCAATATTTTAGAGGATAACGCATGTTAGGTCTAGGTTAGGTCTGGGATTTGCTCTCATCAGGCTCATTCTTTCGCATATTTCTCATACTTGATGGCTAGATCCTGGGCTTTTTCTGGATTGCATCACGTAGTAATGAAGTACAACACTGAAACAGTCAATTAAACCTGGTTTCCATCAATATCTTAGAGCACAACGCAAGTTAGGTCTGGGATATGTCTGGGATTTGCCCTCATCAGGCTCATACTTTCGCGTTTTTCACATACTCGTTGAACAGATCCTGGGTTATTTTCTGGTTTGGATCACATAGTAATGTGGTACCACACTGAAACAGTCGATTAAACCAGGTTTCGATCAATATTTTTGAGGATAACGCATGTCAGGTCTAGGTTAGGCCTGGGATTTTCACTCATCAGACTCATACTTTCGCATTCTTCACATACTTGTTGAACGGATCCTGGGTTTTTTCTGGTTTGGATCACGTAGTAATGTGGGACCACACTGAAACGGTCAATTAAACCTGGTTTCGATTAATATTTTAGAGAATAATTCATGTTAGGTCTAGGTTAGGTCTGTGATTTACTCTCATCAGGCTTATTCTTTCGCATATTTCTCATACTTGATGGCTAGATCCTGGGCTTTTTCTGGATTGCATCACGTAGTAATGAAGTACAACACTGAAACCGTCAATTAAACCTGGTTTCCATCAATATCTTAGAGGACAACGCAAGTTAGGTCTGGGATATGTCTGGGATTTGCCCTCATCAGGCTCATACTTTCGCGTTTTTCACATACTTGTTGAACAGATCCTGGGTTTTTTCAGGTTTGGGTCACGTTGTAGTGTGGTACCACACTGAAACAGTCCATTAAACCTGGTTTTGATCCATATTTTAGAGGATGACGCATGTTAGGTCTAGGTTAGCCCTGGGATTTTCACTCATCAGACTCATACTTTCACATTCTTCACATACTTGTTCAACTGATCCTGGGTTTTTTCTGGTTTGGATCACGTAGTAATGTGGGACCACACTGAAACAGTCGATTAAACCTGGTTTTGATCAATATTTTAGAGGATGACGCATGTTAGGTCTGGGTTAGGCCTGGGATTTTCACTGATCAGACTCATACTTTCGCATTCTTCACATACTTGTTGAACGGATCCTGGGTTTTTTCTGGTTTGGATCACGTGGTAATGTGGTACCACACTGAAACGGTCAATTAAACCTGGTTTCGATCAATATTTTAGAGGATAACGCAAGTTAGGTCTGGGATAGGTCTGGGATTTGCCCTCATCAGACTCATACTTTCGCATTCTTCACATACTTGTTGAACAGATCCTGGGTTTTTTCTGGTTCGGATCACGTACTAATGTGGGACCACACTGAAACAATCAATTAAACCTGGTCTTGATAAACATTTTAGAGGATAACGCATGTTAGGTCTGGGTTAGGTCTTGGATTTGCCCTCATCAGGCTCATACTTTCACATATTTCTCATACTTCATGGCTAGATCCTGGGCTGTTTCTGGATTGTATCACGTAGTAATGTGGTACCACGCTGAAACAGTCAATTAAACCTGGTTTCGATCAATATTTTAGAGGATAACGCAAGTTACGTCTGGGATAGGTCTAGGATTTGCCCTCATCAGGCTCTTACTTTCGCATATTTCTCATACTTCATGGCTAGATCCTGGGCTATTTCTGGATTGGATCACGTAGTAAAGTGGTACCACACTGAAACAGTCAATGAAACCTGGTTTCCATCAATATTTTAGAGGACAACGCATCTTAGGTCTGGGTTAGGTCTATGATTTGCCCACATCAGGCTCACAGTTTCGCGTTTTTCACATACTTGCTGAACAGATCATGGGTTTTTTCTGGTTTGGGTCACGTAGTAGTGTGATGCCACACTGAAGCAGTCGATTAAACCTGGCTTCGATCAATATTTTAGTGGATAACGCATGTTAGGTCTAGGTTAGCACTGGGATTTTCACTCATCAGACTCATACTTTCGCATTCTTCACATACTTGTTGAACTGAACCTGGGTTTTTCTGGTTTGGATCACGTAGTAATGTGGGTCCACACTGAAACAATCAATTAAACCTGGTCTTGATAAATATTTTAGAGGATAACGCATGTTAGGTCTAGGTTAGGTCTGGGATTTACTCTCATCAGGTTCATTCTTTCGCATATTTCTCATACATGTTGAACAGATCCTGGGTTTTTTCTGGTTTGGATCTCGTAGTAATGTGGGACCACACTGAAACAATCAATTAAACCTGGTCTTGATAAATATTTTAGAGGATAACGCATGTTAGGTCTAGGTTAGGTCTGGGATTTTCACTCATCAGACTCATACTTTCGCACACTTCACATACTCCTTGAACAGATCCTGGGTTATTTTCTGGTTTGGATCACATAGTAATGTGGTACCACACTGAAACAGTCGATTAAACCTGGTCTCGATCAATATTTTAGAGAATAATTCATGTTAGGTCTAGGTTAGGTCTGGGATTTGCTCTCATCAGGCTCATTCTTTCGCATATTTCTCATACTTGATGGCTAGATCCCGGGCTTTTTCTGGATTGCATCACGTAGTAATGAAGTACAACACTGAAACAGTCAATTAAACCTGGTTTCCATCAATATCTTAGAGCACAACGCAAGTTAGGTCTGGGATATGTCTGGGATTTGCCCTCATCAGGCTCATACTTTCGCGTTTTTCACATACTCGTTGAACAGATCCTGGGTTATTTTCTGGTTTGGATCACATAGTAATGTGGTACCACACTGAAACAGTCGATTAAACCAGGTTTCGATCAATATTTTTGAGGATAACGCATGTTAGGTCTAGGTTAGGCCTGGGATTTTCACTCATCAGACTCATACTTTCGCATTCTTCACATACTTGTTGAACGGATCCTGGGTTTTCTCTGGTTTGGATCACGTAGTAATGTGGGACCACACTGAAACAGTCAATTAAACCTGGTTTCGATTAATATTTTAGAGAATAATTCATGTTAGGTCTAGGTTAGGTCTGTGATTTACTCTCATCAGGCTTATTCTTTCGCATATTTCTCATACTTGATGGCTAGATCCTGGGCTTTTTCTGGATTGCATCACGTAGTAATGAAGTACAACACTGAAACAGTCAATTAAACCTGGTTTCCATCAATATCTTAGAGGACAACGCAAGTTAGGTCTGGGATATGTCTGGGATTTGCCCTCATCAGGCTCATACGTTCGCGTTTTTCACATACTTGTTGAACAGATCCTGGGTTTTTTCAGGTTTGGATCACGTTGTAGTGTGGTACCACACTGAAACAGTCCATTAAACCTGGTTTTGATCAATATTTTAGAGGATGACGCATGTTAGGTCTAGGTTAGGTCTGGGATTTGCTCTCATCAGGCTCATTCTTACGCATATTTCTCATACTTGATGGCTAGATCCTTTGCTTTTTCTGGATTGTATCACGTAGTAATGAAGTACAACACTGAAACAGTCAATTAAACCTGGTTTCCATCAATATTTTAGAGGACAACGCAAGTTAGGTCTAGGTAAGGCCTGAGATTCTCACTGATCAGACTCATACTTTCGCATCCTTCACATACTTGTTGAACGGATCCTGGGTTTTTTCTGGTTTGGATCACGTAGTAATGTGGTACCACACTGAAACGGTCAATTAAACCTGGTTTCGATCAATATTTTAGAGGATAACGCATGTTAGGTCTAGGTTAGGTCTGGGATTTTCGCTCATCAGACTCATACTTTCGCATTCTTGACATACTTGTTGAACGGATCCTGGGTTTTTTCTGGTTGGGATCACGTAGTAATGTGGGTCCACACTGAAACAATCAATTAAACCTGGTCTTGATAAATATTTTCGAGGATAACGCATGTTAGGTCTGGGATAGGTCTGGGATTTGCCCTCATCAGACTCATACTTTCGCACACTTCACATACTCGTTGAACAGATCCTGGGTTTTTTCTGGTTTGGATCACATAGTAATGTGGTACCACACTGAAACAGTCGATTAAACCTGGTTTCGATTAATATTTTAGAGGATAACGCAAGTTAAGTCTGGGATTGGTCTGGGATTTGACCTCATCAGACTCATACTTTCGCATTCTTCACATACTTGTTGAACGGATCTTGGGTTTTTTCTGGTGTGGATCACGTAGTAATGTGGTATCACACTGAAACAATCAATTAAACCTGGTCTTGATAAATATTTTAGAGGATAACGCAAGTTAAGTCTGGGATAGGTCTAGGATTTGCCCTCATCAGGTTTTTACTTTCGCATATTTCTCATACTTCATGGCTAGTTCCTGGGCTAGTTCTGGAGTGGATCACGTAGTAAAGTGGTACCACACTGAAACAGTCCATTAAACCTGGTTTCGCTCAATATTTTAGAGGATAACGCATGTTAGGTCTAGGTTAGGTCTGGGATTTGCTCTCATCAGGCTCATTCTTTCGCATATTTCTCATACTTGATGGCTAGATCCTGGGCTTTTTCTGGATTGCATCACGTAGTAATGAAGTACAACACTGAAACAGTCAATTAAACCTGGTTTCCATCAATATCTTAGAGCACAACGCAAGTTAGGTCTGGGATATGTCTGGGATTTGCCCTCATCAGGCTCATACTTTCGCGTTTTTCACATACTCGTTGAACAGATCCTGGGTTATTTTCTGGTTTGGATCACATAGTAATGTGGTACCACACTGAAACAGTCGATTAAACCAGGTTTCGATCAATATTTTTGAGGATAACGCATGTCAGGTCTAGGTTAGGCCTGGGATTTTCACTCATCAGACACATACTTTCGCATTCTTCACATACTTGTTGAACGGATCCTGGGTTTTTTCTGGTTTGGATCACGTAGTAATGTGGGACCACACTGAAACGGTCAATTAAACCTGGTTTCGATTAATATTTTAGAGAATAATTCATGTTAGGTCTAGGTTAGGTCTGTGATTTACTCTCATCAGGCTTATTCTTTCGCATATTTCTCATACTTGATGGCTAGATCCTGGGCTTTTTCTGGATTGCATCACGTAGTAATGAAGTACAACACTGAAACCGTCAATTAAACCTGGTTTCCATCAATATCTTAGAGGACAACGCAAGTTAGGTCTGGGATATGTCTGGGATTTGCCCTCATCAGGCTCATACTTTCGCGTTTTTCACATACTTGTTGAACAGATCCTGGGTTTTTTCAGGTTTGGGTCACGTTGTAGTGTGGTACCACACTGAAACAGTCCATTAAACCTGGTTTTGATCAATATTTTAGAGGATGACGCATGTTAGGTCTAGGTTAGCCCTGGGATTTTCACTCATCAGACTCATACTTTCACATTCTTCACATACTTGTTCAACTGATCCTGGGTTTTTTCTGGTTTGGATCACGTAGTAATGTGGGACCACACTGAAACAGTCGATTAAACCTGGTTTTGATCAATATTTTAGAGGATGACGCATGTTAGGTCTGGGTTAGGCCTGGGATTTTCACTGATCAGACTCATACTTTCGCATTCTTCACATACTTGTTGAACGGATCCTGGGTTTTTTCTGGTTTGGATCACGTGGTAATGTGGTACCACACTGAAACGGTCAATTAAACCTGGTTTCGATCAATATTTTAGAGGATAACGCAAGTTAGGTCTGGGATAGGTCTGGGATTTGCCCTCATCAGACTCATACTTTCGCATTCTTCACATACTTGTTGAACAGATCCTGGGTTTTTTCTGGTTCGGATCACGTACTAATGTGGGACCACACTGAAACAATCAATTAAACCTGGTCTTGATAAACATTTTAGAGGATAACGCATGTTAGGTCTGGGTTAGGTCTTGGATTTGCCCTCATCAGGCTCATACTTTCACATATTTCTCATACTTCATGGCTAGATCCTGGGCTGTTTCTGGATTGTATCACGTAGTAATGTGGTACCACGCTGAAACAGTCAATTAAACCTGGTTTCGATCAATATTTTAGAGGATAACGCAAGTTAAGTCTGGGATTGGTCTGGGATTTGCCCTCATCAGACTCATACTTTCGCATTCTTCACATACTTGTTGAACAGATCCTGGGTTTTTTCTGGTTCGGATCACGTACTAATGTGGGACCACACTGAAACAATCAATTAAACCTGGTCTTGATAAATATTTTAGAGGATAACGCATGTTAGGTCTAGGTTAGGTCTGGGATTTACTCTCATCAGGTTCATTCTTTCGCATATTTCTCATACATGTTGAACAGATCCTGGGTTTTTTCTGGTTTGGATCTCGTAGTAATGTGGGACCACACTGAAACAATCAATTAAACCTGGTCTTGATAAATATTTTAGAGGATAACGCATGTTAGGTCTAGGTTAGGTCTGGGATTTTCACTCATCAGACTCATACTTTCGCACACTTCACATACTCCTTGAACAGATCCTGGGTTATTTTCTGGTTTGGATCACATAGTAATGTGGTACCACACTGAAACAGTCGATTAAACCAGGTTTCGATCAATATTTTTGAGGATAACGCATGTTAGGTCTAGGTTAGGCCTGGGATTTTCACTCATCAGACTCATACTTTCGCATTCTTCACATACTTGTTGAACGGATCCTGGGTTTTTTCTGGTTTGGATCACGAAGTAATGTGGGACCACACTGAAACAGTCAATTAAACCTGGTTTCCATGAATATCTTAGAGGACAACGCAAGTTAGGTCTGGGTTATGTCTGGGATTTGCCCTCATCAGGCTCATACTTTCGCGTTTTTCACATACTTCTTGAACAGATCCTGGGTTTTTTCTGGTTTGGATCACGTAGTAGTGTGGTACCACACTGAAGCAGTCCATTAAACCTGGTTTCGATGAATATTTTAGGGGATAACGCAAGTTAGGTCTGGGATAGGTCTGGGATTTGACCTCATCAGACTCATACTTTCGCACACTTCACATACTCCTTGAACAGATCCTGGGTTATTTTCTGGTTTGGATCACGTAGTAATGTGGGACCACACTGAAACAGTCAATTAAACCTGGTTTCGATCAATATTTTAGAGAATAATTCATGTTAGGTCTAGGTTAGGTCTGGGATTTGCTCTCATCAGGCTCATTCTTTCGCATATTTCTCATACTTCATGGCTAGATCCTGGACTGTTTCTGGATTGTATCACGTAGTAATGTGGTACCACGCTGAAACAGTCGATTAAACCTGGTTTCGATCAATATTTTAGAGGATAACGCAATTTAAGTCTGGGATAGGTCTGGGATTTGACCTCATCAGACTCATACTTTCGCGTTTTTCACATACTTGTTGAACAGATCCTGGGTTTTTTCTGGTTTGGATCACGTAGTAGTGGGGTACCACACTGAAACAGTCCATTAAATCTGGTTGCTATCAATATCTTAGAGGATAACACATGCTAGGTCTGGATTAGGTCTAGGATTTGCCCTCATCAGGCTCATTCTTTCGCATATTTCTCAAACTTGATGGCTAGATCCTGGGCTTTTTCTGGATTGTGTCACGTAGTAATGTGGTACCACACTGAAACATTCAATTAAACCTGGTCTTGATAAATATTTTAGAGGATAACGCATGTTAGGTTTGGGTTAAGTCTAGGTTTTGCCCATATCAGGCTCATACTTTCGCATATTTTTCATACTTCATGGCTAGATCCTGGGCTATTTCTGGACTGGATCACGTAGTAATGTGGTACCACACTGAGACAGTCAATAAAACCTGGTTTCGATCAATATTTTAGAGGTTAACGCAAGTTAGGTCTGGGATAGGTCCGGGATTTGCCCTCATCAGGCTCAGACTTTCGCGTTTTTCACATACTTGTTGAACAGATCCTTGGTTTTTTCTAGTTTGGGTCACGTAGTAGTGCGATGTCACACTGAAACAGTCGATTAAACCTGGTTTCGATCAATATTTTTGAGGATAACGCATGTTAGGTCTGGGTTAGGTCTCGGATTTTCACTCATCAGACTCATACTTTCGCATTCTTCACATACTTGTTGAACGGATCCTGGGTTTTTTCTGGTTTGTATCACGTAGTAATGTGGTACCACGCTGAAACAGTCGATTAAACCTGGTTTCGATCAATATTTTAGAGGATAACGCAATTTAAGTCTGGGATACGTCTGGGATTTGACCTCATCAGACTCATACTTTCGCGTTTTTCACATACTTGTTGAACAGATCCTGGGTTTTTTCTGGTTTGGATCACGTAGTAGTGGGGTACCACACTGAAACAGTCCATTAAATCTGGTTGCTATCTATATCTTAGAGGATAACACATGCTAGGTCTGGATTAGGTCTAGGATTTGCCCTCATCAGGCTCATTCTTTCGCATATTTCTCAAACGTGATGGCTAGATCCTGGGCTTTTTCTGGATTGTGTCACGTAGTAATGTGGTACCACACTGAAACATTCAATTAAACCTGGTCTTGATAAATATTTTAGAGGATAACGCATGTTAGGTTTGGGTTAAGTCTAGGTTTTGCCCATATCAGGCTCATACTTTCGCATATTTTTCATACTTCATGGCTAGATCCTGGGCTATTTCTGGACTGGATCACGTAGTAATGTGGTACCACACTGAGACAGTCAATAAAACCTCGTTTCGATCAATATTTTAGAGGTTAACGCAAGTTAGGTCTGGGATAGGTCCGGGATTTGCCCTCATCAGGCTCAGACTTTCGCGTTTTTCACATACTTGTTGAACAGATCCTTGGTTTTTTCTAGTTTGGGTCACGTAGTAGTGCGATGTCACACTGAAACAGTCGATTAAACCTGGTTTCGATCAATATTTTTGAGGATAACGCATGTTAGGTCTGGGTTAGGTCTCGGATTTTCACTCATCAGACTCATACTTTCGCATTCTTCACATACTTGTTGAACGGATCCTGGGTTTTTTCTGGTTTGGATCACGTAGTAATGTGGGACCACGCTGAAACAATCAATTAAACCTGGTCTTGATAAATATTTTAGAGGATAACGCATGTTAGGTCTGGGTTAGGTCTAGGATTTGCCCTCATGAGGCTCATACTTTCGCATATTTCTCATCCTTCATGGCTAGATCCTGGGCTGTTTCTGGATTGTATCACGTAGTAATGTGGTACCTCGCTGAAACGGCCAATTAAACCTGGTTTCGATCAATACTTTAGAGGATAACGCATGTTAGGTCTAGGATAGGTCTGGGATTTGCTGTCATCAGGCTCATTGTTACGCATATTTCTCATGCTTGATGGCTAGATCCTGGGCTTTGTCTAGATTGCATCACGTAGTAATGTAGTACCACACTGAAACAGTCAATGAAACAAGGTTTCCATCAATATTTTAGAGGACAACGCAAGTTAGGTCTAGGTAAGGCCTGAGATTTTCACTGATCAGACTCATACTTTCGCATTCTTCACATACATGTTGAACGGATCCTGGGTTTTTTCTGGTTTGGATCACGTAGTAATGTGGTACCACGCAGAAACAGTCGATTAAGCCTGGTTTCGATCAATGTTTTAGAGGATAACGCAAGTTAAGTCTGGGATAGGTCTGGGATTTGGCCTCATCAGACTCATACTTTCGCGTTTTTCACATACTTGTTGAACAGATCCCGGGTTCTTTCTGGTTTGGATCACGTAGTAGTGTGGTACCACACTGAAACAGTCCATTAAACCTGGTTGCGAACAATATCTTAGAGGATAGCGCATGTTAGGTCTGGATTAGGTCTGGGATTTGCCCTCATCAGGCTCATTCTTTCGCATATTTCTCACACTTGATGGCTAGATCCTGGGCTTTTTCTGGATTGTATCACGTAGTAATGTGGTACCACACTGAAACATTCAATTAAACCTGGTCTTGATAAATATTTTAGAGGATAACGCATGTTAGGTTTGGGTTAGGTCTAGGATTTTCACTCACCAGACTCATACTTTCGCATTCTTCACAAACTTGTTGAACGGATCCTGGGTTTTTTCTGGCTTGGATCACGTAGTAATGTGGGACCACACTGAAACAATCAATTAAACCTGGTCTTGATAAATATTTTAGAGGATAACGCATGTTAGGTCTGGGTTAGGTCTAGGATTTGCCCCCGTCAGGCTCATACTTTCGCATATTTCTCATACTTCATGGCTAGATCCTGGGCTATTACTGGATTGGATCACGTAGTAATGTGGTACCACACTGAAACAGTCAATTGAACCTGGTTTCGATCAATATTTTAGAGGTTAACGCAAGTTAGGTCTGGGATAGGGCTGGGATTTGCCCTCATCAGGCTCAGACTTTCGCGTTTTTCACATACTTGTTGAACAGATCCTACGTTTTTTCTGGTTTGGATCACGTAGTACTGTGATACCACACTGAAAGAGTCGATTAAACCAGGTTTCGATCAATATTTTTGAGGATAACGCATGTTAGGTCTAGGTTAGGCCTGGGATTTTCACTCATCAGTCTCATACTTTCGCATTCTTCACATACTTGTTGAACGGATCCTGGGTTTTTTCTGGTTTGGATCACATAGTAATGTGGTACCACACTGAAACAATCAATTAAACCTGGTCTTGATAAATATTTTAGAGGATAACGCAAGTTAAGTCTGGGATAGGTCTAGGATTTGCCCTCATCAGGTTTTTACTTTCGCATATTTCTCATACTTCATGGCTAGATCCTGGGCTAGTTCTGGAGTGGATCACGTAGTAAAGTGGTACCACACTGAAACAGTCCATTAAACCTGGTTTCGCTCAATATTTTAGAGGATAACGCATGTTAGGTCTAGGTTAGGTCTGGGATTTGCTCTCATCAGGCTCATTCTTTCGCATATTTCTCATACTTGATGGCTAGATCCTGGGCTTTTTCTGGATTGCATCACGTAGTAATGAAGTACAACACTGAAACAGTCAATTAAACCTGGTTTCCATCAATATCTTAGAGCACAACGCAAGTTAGGTCTGGGATATGTCTGGGATTTGCCCTCATCAGGCTCATACTTTCGCGTTTTTCACATACTCGTTGAACAGATCCTGGGTTATTTTCTGGTTTGGATCACATAGTAATGTGGTACCACACTGAAACAGTCGATTAAACCAGGTTTCGATCAATATTTTTGAGGATAACGCATGTCAGGTCTAGGTTAGGCCTGGGATTTTCACTCATCAGACTCATACTTTCGCATTCTTCACATACTTGTTGAACGGATCCTGGGTTTTTTCTGGTTTGGATCACGTAGTAATGTGGGACCACACTGAAACAGTCAATTAAACCTGGTTTCGATTAATATTTTAGAGAATAATTCATGTTAGGTCTAGGTTAGGTCTGTGATTTACTCTCATCAGGCTTATTCTTTCGCATATTTCTCATACTTGATGGCTAGATCCTGGGCTTTTTCTGGATTGCATCACGTAGTAATGAAGTACAACACTGAAACAGTCAATTAAACCTGGTTTCCATCAATATCTTAGAGGACAACGCAAGTTAGGTCTGGGATATGTCTGGGATTTGCCCTCATCAGGCTCATACTTTCGCGTTTTTCACATACTTGTTGAACAGATCCTGGGTTTTTTCAGGTTTGGATCACGTTGTAGTGTGGTACCACACTGAAACAGTCCATTAAACCTGGTTTTGATCAATATTTTAGAGGATGACGCATGTTAGGTCTGGGTTAGCCCTGGGATTTTCACTCATCAGACTCATACTTTCGCATATTTCTCATACTTCATGGCTAGATCCTGGGCTGTTTCTGGATTGTATCACGTAGTAATGTGGTACCTCGCTGAAACGGCCAATTAAACCTGGTTTCGATCAATACTTTAGAGGATAACGCATGTTAGGTCTAGGATAGGTCTGGGATTTACTGCCATCAGGCTCATTGTTACGCATATTTCTCATGCTTGATGGCTAGATCCTGGGCTTTGTCTAGATTGCATCACGTAGTAATGTAGTACCACACTGAAACAGTCAATGAAACCAGGTTTCCATCAATATTTTAGAGGACAACGCAAGTTAGGTCTAGGTAAGGCCTGAGATTTTCACTGATCAGACTCATACTTTCGCATTCTTCACATACATGTTGAACGGATCCTGGGTTTTTTCTGGTTTGGATCACGTAGTAATGTGGTACCACGCAGAAACAGTCGATTAAGCCTGGTTTCGATCAATATTTTAGAGGATAACGCAAGTTAAGTCTGGGATAGGTCTGGGATTTGACCTCATCAGACTCACACTTTCGCGTTTTTCACATACTTGTTGAACAGATCCTACGTTTTTTCTGGTTTGGATCACGTAGTACTGTGATGCCACACTGAAAGAGTCGATTAAACCAGGTTTCGATCAATATTTTTGAGGATAACGCATGTTAGGTCTAGGTTAGGCCTGCGATTTTCACTCATCAGACTCATACTTTCGCATTCTTCACATACTTGTTGAACGGATCCTGGGTTTTTTCTGGTTTGGATCACGAAGTAATGTGGGACCACACTGAAACAGTCAATTAAACCTGGTTTCGATCAATATTTTAGAGAATAATTCATGTTAGGTCTAGGTTAGGTCTGGGATTTGCTCTCATCAGGCTCATTCTTTCGCATATTTCTCATACTTGATGGCTAGATCCTGGTTTTTTTCTGGATTGCATCACGTGGTAATGAAGTGGATCACTGAAACAGTCAATTAAACCTCGTTTCCATCAATATCTTAGAGGACAACTCAAGTAAGGTCTGGGATATGTCTGGGTTTTGCCCTCATCAGGCTCATACTTTCGCGTTTTTCACATACTTGTTGAACAGATCCTGGGTTTTTTCTGGTTTGGATCACGTAGTAGTGTGGTACCACACTGAAGCAGTCCATTAAACCTGGTTTGGATCAATATTTTAGAGGATAACGCATGTTAGGTCTAGGTTAGGTCTGGGATTTTCACTCATCAGACTCATACTTTCGCATTCTTCACATACTTGTTGAACGGATCCTGGGTTTCTTCTGGTTTGGATCACGTAGTAATGTGGTACCACACTGAAACAGTCGATTAAACCTGGTTTCGATGAATATTTTAGAGGATAACGCAAGTTAGGTCTGGGATAGGTCTGGGATTTGACCTCATCAGATTCATACTTTCGCACACTTCACATACTCCTTGTACAGATCCTGTGTTATTTTCTGGTTTGGATCACATAGTAATGTGGTACCACACTGAAACAGGCGATTAAACCAGGTTTCGATCAATATTTTAGAGGATAACGCATGTTAGGTCTAGGTTAGGCCTGGGATTTTCACTCATCAGGCTCATACTTTCGCATTCTTCACATACTTGTTGAACGGATCCTGGGTTTTTTCTGGTTTGGATCACGAAGTAATGTGGGACCACACTGAATCAGTCAATTAAACCTGGTTTCGATCTATGTTTTAGAGAATAATTCATGTTAGGTCTAGGTTAGGTCTGGGATTTGCCCTCATCAGGCTCATTCTATCGCATATTTCTCAAACTTGATGGCTAGATCCTGGGCTTTTTCTGGATTGTATCACGTAGTAATGTGGTACCACACTGAAACATTCAATTAAACCTGGTCTTGATAAATATTTTAGAGGATAACGCATGTTAGGTTTGGGTTAGGTCTAGGATTTGCCCTCATCAGGCTCATACTTCCGCATATTTCTCATACTTCATGGCTAGATCCTGGGCTATTTCTGGATTGGATCACGTAGTAATGTGGTACCACACTGAAACAGTCAATTAAACCTGGTTTCGATCAATATTTTAGAGATTAACGCAAGTTAGGTCTGGGATAGGGCTGGGATTTGCCCTCATCATGCTCAGACTTTCGCGTTTTTCACATACTTGTTGAACAGATCCTGGGTTTTTTCTGGTTTGGATCACGTAGTAGTGTGATGCCACACTGAAAGAGTCGATTAAACCTGGTTTCGATCAATATTTTTGAGGATAACGCATGTTAGGTCTGGGTTAGGACTGGGATTTTCACTCATCAGACACATACTTTCGCATTCTTCACATACTTGTTGAACGGATCCTGGGTTTTTACTGGTTTGGATCACGTAGTAATGTGGTACCACACTGAAACATTCAATTAAACCTGGTCTTGATAAATATTTTAGAGGATAACGCATGTTAGGTCTAGGTTAGGTCTGGGATTTTCACTCATCAGACTCATACTTTCGCATTCTTCACATACTTGTTGAACGGATCCTGGGTTTTTTCTGTTTTGGATCACGTAGTAATGTGGTACCACACTGAAACAGTCGATTAAACCTGGTCTCGATCAATATTTTAGAGAATGATTCATGTTAGGTCTAGGTTAGGTCTGGGATTTTCACTCAACAGACTCATACTTTCGCATTCTTCACATACTTGTTGAACGGATCCTGGGTTTTTTCTGGTTTGGATCACGTAGTAATGTGGGACCACACTGAAACAGTCAATTAAACCTGGTTTCGATCAATATTTTAGAGAATAATTCATGTTAGGTCTAGGTTCGGTCTGGGATTTGCTCTCATCATGCTCATTCTTTCGCATATTTCTCATACTTGATGGCTAGATCCTGGGTTATTTTCTGGTTTGGATCACATAGTAATGTGGTACCCCACTGAAACAGTCGATTAAACCTGGTTTCGATCAATATTTTAGAGGATAACGCAAGTTAAGTCTGGGATTGGTCTGGGATTTGACCTCTTCAGACTCATACTTTCGCATTCTTCACATACTTGTTGAACGGATCCTGGGTTTTTTCTGGTTTGGATCACGTAGTAATGTGGTACCACACTGAAACAGTCGATTAAACCTGGTTTCGATCAAAATTTTAGAGGATAACGCAAGTTAGGTCTGGGATAGGTCTGGGATTTTCACTCATCAGACTCATACTTTCGCATTCTTCACATACTTGTTGAACGGATCATGGGTTTTTTCTGGTTTGGATCACGTAGTAATGTGGGATCACACTGAAACAGTCAATTAAACCTGGTTTCGATCAATATTTTAGAGAATAATTCATGTTAGGTCTAGGTTAGGTCTGGGATTTGCTCTCATCAGGCTCATTCTTTCGCATATTTCTCATACTTGATGGCTAGATCCTGGGCTTTTTCTGGATTCCATCACGTAGTAATGAAGTACAACACTGAAACAGTCAATTAATCCTGGTTTCCATCAATATTTTAGAGGACAACGCATGTTAGGTCTAGGTTAGGTCTGGGATTTTCTCTCATCAGACTCATACTTTCGCAGTTTTAACATACATGTTGACCTGATCGAGGGTTTTTCTGCTTTGGATCACGTAGTAAAGTGGTATCACACTGGAGCTGTCCATTAAACCTGGTTTGGATCAATATTTTAGTGGATAACGCATGTTAGGTTTGGGTTAGGTCTAGGTTTGCTCTCATCAGGCTCATTCTTTCGCATATTTCTCATACTTGATGGCTAGATACTGGGCTCTTTCTGGATTGCATCACGTTGTAATGTAGTACCACAGTGAAACAGTCAATGAAACCTGGTTTCGATCAATATTTTAGAGAATAATTCATGTTAGGTCTAGGTTAGGTCTGGGATTTGCTCTCATCAGGCTCATTCTTTCGCATATTTCTCATACATGTTGAACAGATCCTGGGGTTTTTCTGGTTTGGATCACGTAGTAATGTGGGACCACACTGAAACAATCAATTAAACCTGGTCTTGATAAATATTTTAGAGGATAACGCATGTTAGGTCTGGGTTAGGTCTAGGATTTGCCCTCATCAGGCTCATACTTTCGCATATTTCTCATACTTCATGGCTAGATCCTGGGCTGTTTCTGGATTGTATCACGTAGTAATGTGGTACCACGCTGAAACAGTCAATCAAACCTGGTTTCCATCAATATTTTAGAGGATAACGCAAGTTAGGTCTGGGATAGGTCTAGGATTTGCCCTCATCAGGCTCTTACTTTCGCATATTTCTCATACTTCATGGCTAGATCCTGGGCTAGTTCTGGAGTGGATCACGTAGTAAAGTGGTACCACACTGAAACATTCAATGATACCTGGTCTGGATAAATATTTTAGTGGATAACGCATCTTAGGTCTGGGTTAGGTCTAAGATTTGCCCTCATCAGGCTCACAGTTTCGCGTTTTTCACATACTTGATGGCTAGATCCTGGCCTTTTTCTGGATTGCATCACGTAGTAATGTAGTACCACACTGAAACAGTCAATGAAACCTGGTTTCCATCAATATTATAGAGGACAACGCAAGTTAGGTCTAGGTAAGGCCTGGGATTTTCACTCATCAGTCTCATACTTTCGCATATTTCTCATATTTCATGGCTAGATCCTGGGCTGTTTCTGGATTGTATCACGTAGTAATGTGGTACCACGCTGAAACAGTCAATCAAACCTGGTTTCCATCAATATTTTAGAGGATAACGCAAGTTAGGTCTAGGTTAGGTCTGGGATTTGCTCTCATCAGGCTCATTCTTTCGCATATTTCTCATACTTGATGGCTAGATCCTGGGCTTTTTCTGGATTGCATCACGTAGTAATGTAGTACCACACTGAAACAGTCAATGAAACCTGATTTCCATCAATATTATAGAGGAGAACGCAAGTTAGGTCTAGGTAAGTCCTGGGATTTTCACTCATCAGTCTCATACTTTCGCATTCATCACATACTTGTTGAACTGATCCTGGGTTTTTACTGGTTTGGATCACGTAGTAATGTGGTACCACACTGAAACGGTCAATTAAACCTGGTTTCGATCAATATTTTAGAGGATAACGCAAGTTAGGTCTGGGATAGGTCTGGGATTTGCCCTCATCAGGCTCATACTTTCGCGTTTTTCAGATACTTGTTGAACAGATCATGGGTTTTTTCTGGTTTGGGTCACGTAGTAGTGTGACACCACACTGAAACAGTCGATTACACCTGGTTTCGATCAATATTTTAGAGGATAACGCATGTTAGGTCTAGGATAGCCCTGGGATTTTCACTCATCAGACTCATACTTTCGCATTCTTCACATACTTGTTGAACTGATCCTGGGTTTTTTTCTGGTTTGGATCACGTAGTAATGTGGTACCACACTGAAACAGTCGATTAAACCTGGTTCCGATCAATATTTTAGAGGATAACGCATGTTAGGTCTAGGTTAGCCCTGGGATTTTCACTCATCAGTCTCATACTTTCGCATTCTTCACATACTTGTTGAACTGATCCTGGGTTTTTACTGGTTTGGATCACGTAGTAATGTGGTACCACACTGAAACAGTCGATTAAACCTAGTCTCGATCAATATTTTAGTGAATAATTCATGTTAGGTCTAGGTTAGGTCTGGGATTTGCTCTCATTAGGCTCATTCTTTCGCATATTTCTCATACTTGATGGCTAGATCCTGGGCTTTTTCTGGATTGCATCACGTAGTAATGTAGTACCACACTGAAACAGTCAATGAAACCTGGTTTCCATCAATATTTTAGAGGACAACGCAAGCTAGGTCTAGGTAAGGCCTGTGATTTTCACTGATCAGACTCATACTTTCGCATGCTTCACATACTTGTTCAACGGATCCTGGGTTTTTTCTGGTTTGGATCACGGAGTAATGTGGTGCCACACTGAAACAGTCGACTAAACCTGGTCTCGATCAATATTTTAGAGAATAATTCATGGTAGGTCTAGGTTAGGTCTGGGATTTGCTCTCATCAGGCTCATTCTTTCGCATATTTCTCGTACTTCATGGCTAGATCCTGGGCTATTTCTGGATTGGATCACGTAGTAAAGTGGTACCACACTGAAACATTCAATGAAACCTGGTCTGGATAAATATTTTAGAGAATAACGCATCTTAGGTCTGGGTTAGGTCTAAGATTTGCCCTCATCAGGCTCACAGTTTCGCGTTTTTCACATACTTGTTGAACTGATCCTCGGTTTTTTCTGGTTTGGATCACGTAGTAATGTGGTACCACACTGAAACAGTCGATTAAACCTGGTCTCGATCAATATTTTAGAGAATAATTCATGTTAGGTCTAGGTTAGGTCTGGGATTTGCTCTCATCAGGCTCATTCTTTCGCATATTTCTCAGACTTAATGGCTAGATCCTGGGTTATTTTCTGGTTTGGATCACATAGTAATGTGGTACCACACTGAAACAGTCGATTAAACCAGGTTTCGATCAATATTTTTGAGGATAACGCATGCTAGGTCTAGGTTAGGTCTGGGATTTTCACTCATCAGACTCATACTTTCGCATTCTTCACATACTTGTTGAACGGATCATGGGTTTTTTCTGGTTTGGATCACGTAGTAATGTGGGATCACACTGAAACAGTCAATTAAACCTGGTTTCGATCAATATTTTAGAGAATAATTCATGTTAGGTCTAGGTTAGGTCTGGGATTTGCTCTCATCAGGCTCATTCTTTCGCATATTTCTCATACTTGATGGCTAGATCCTGGGCTTTTTCTGGATTCCATCACGTAGTAATGAAGTACAACACTGAAACAGTCAATTAATCCTGGTTTCCATCAATATTTTAGAGGACAACGCATGTTAGGTCTAGGTTAGGTCTGGGATTTTCTCTCATCAGACTCATACTTTCGCAGTTTTAACATACATGTTGACCTGATCGAGGGTTTTTCTGCTTTGGATCACGTAGTAAAGTGGTATCACACTGGAGCTGTCCATTAAACCTGGTTTGGATCAATATTTTAGAGGATAACGCATGTTAGGTTTGGGTTAGGTCTAGGTTTGCCCTCGTCAGGCTCATACTTTCGCATATTTCTCATACTTCATGGCTAGATCCTGGGCTGTTTCAGGATTGTATCACGTAGTACCGTGGTACCACGCTGAAACAGTCAATTAAACCTGGTTTCGATCAATATTTTAGAGGATAACGCAAGTTAGGTCTGGGACAGGCCTGGGATTCGCCCTCATCAGGCTCATACTTTCGCGTTTTTCACATACTTGTTGAACTGATCCTGGGTTTTTTCTGGTTTCGGTTCACGTAGTAAGGTGGTACCACACTGAAACAGTCGATTAAACCTGGTTTCGATCAATATTTTAGAGGATAACGCAAGTTAAGTCTGGGATAGGTCTGGTATTTGACCTCACCAGACTCATACTTTCGCGTTTTTCACATACTTGTTGAACAGATCCTCGGTTTTTTCTGGTTTGGATCACGTAGTAGTGTGGTACCACAATGAAACAGTCCATTAAACCTGGTTTCGATTAATATTTTAGAGAATAATTCATGTTAGGTCTAGGTTAGGTCTGGGATTTGCTCTCATCAGGCTCATTCTTTCGCATATTTCTCATACTTGATGGCTAGATCCTGGGCTTTTTCTGGATTGCATCACGTAGTAATGAAGTACAACACTGAAACAGTCAATTAAACCTGGTTTCCATCAATATCTTAGAGGACAACGCAAGTTAGGTCTGGGATAGGTCTGGGACTTGCCCTCATCAGGCTCATACTTTCGCGTTTTTCACATACTTGTTGAACAGATCCTGGGTTTTTTCTGGTTTGGATCACGTAGTAGTGTCGTACCACACTGAAACATTCCATTAAACCTGGTTTGGATCAATATTTTAGAGGATAACGCATGTTAGGTCTAGGTTAGGTCTGGGATTTTCACGCATCAGACTCATACTTTCGCATTCTTCACATACTTGTTGAACGGATCCTGAGTTTTTTCTGGTTTGGATCACGTAGTAATGTGGGTCCACACTGAAACAATCAATTAAACCTGGTCTTGATAAATATTATAGAGGATAACGCATGTTAGTTCTGGGATAGGTCTGGGATTTGCACTCATCAGACTCATACTTTCGCACACCTCACATACTCGTTGAACAGATCCAGGGTTTTTTCTGGTTTGGAACACGTAGTAATGTGGTACCACAATGAAACAGTCGATTAAACCAGGTTTCGCTCAATATTTTAGAGGATAACGCATATTAGGTCTAGGTTAGGTCTGGGATTCGCTCTCATCAGGCTGATTCTTTCGCATATTTCTCATACTTGATGGCTAGATCCTGGGCTGTTTCTGGATTGTATCACGTAGTAATGTGGTACCACGCTGAAACAGTCAATCAAACCTGGTTTCCATCAATATTTTAGAGGATAACGCAAGTTAGGTCTGGGATAGGTCTAGGATTTGCCCTCATCAGGCTCTTACTTTCGCATATTTCTCATACTTCATGGCTAGATCCTGGGCTAGTTCTGGAGTGGATCACGTAGTAAAGTGGTACCACACTGAAACATTCAATGATACCTGGTCTGGATAAATATTTTAGTGGATAACGCATCTTAGGTCTGGGTTAGGTCTAAGATTGCCCTCATCAGACTCACAGTTTCGCGTTTTTCACATACTTGTTGAACAGATCCTGGGTTTTTTCTGGTTTGGATCACGAAGTAGTGTGGTACCACACTGAAACAGTCCATTAAACCTGGTTTCGCTGAATATTTTAGAGGATAACGCATGTTAGGTCTAGGTTAGGTCTGGGATTTGCTCTCATCAGGCTCATTCTTTCGCATATTTCTCATACTTGATGGCTAGATCCTGGGATTTTTCTGGATTGCATCACGTAGTAATGTAGTACCACACTGAAACAGTCAATGAAACCTGGTTTCCATCAATATTATAGAGGACAACGCAAGTTAGGTCTAGGTAAGGCCTGGGATTTTCACTCATCAGTCTCATACTTTCGCATTCTTCACATACTTGTTGAACTGATCCTGGGTTTTTACTGGTTTGGATCACGTAGTAATGTGGTACCACACTGAAACAGTCGATTAAACCTGGTTCCGATCAATATTTTAGAGGATAACGCATGTTAGGTCTAGGTTAGGTCTGGGATTTGCTCTCATCAGGCTCATTCTTTCGCATATTTCTCATACTTGATGGCTAGATCCTGGGCTTTTTCTGGATTCCATCACGTAGTAATGAAGTACAACACTGAAACAGTCAATTAATCCTGGTTTCCATCAATATTTTAGAGGACAACGCATGTTAGGTCTAGGTTAGGTCTGGGATTTTCTCTCATCAGACTCATACTTTCGCAGTTTTAACATACATGTTGACCTGATCGAGGGTTTTTCTGCTTTGGATCACGTAGTAAAGTGGTATCACACTGGAGCTGTCCATTAAACCTGGTTTGGATCAATATTTTAGAGGATAACGCATGTTAGGTTTGGGTTAGGTCTAGGTTTGCCCTCGTCAGGCTCATACTTTCGCATATTTCTCATACTTCATGGCTAGATCCTGGGCTGTTTCAGGATTGTATCACGTAGTACCGTGGTACCACGCTGAAACAGTCAATTAAACCTGGTTTCGATCAATATTTTAGAGGATAACGCAAGTTAGGTCTGGGACAGGCCTGGGATTCGCCCTCATCAGGCTCATACTTTCGCGTTTTTCACATACTTGTTGAACTGATCCTGGGTTTTTTCTGGTTTCGGTTCACGTAGTAAGGTGGTACCACACTGAAACAGTCGATTAAACCTGGTTTCGATCAATATTTTAGAGGATAACGCAAGTTAAGTCTGGGATAGGTCTGGTATTTGACCTCACCAGACTCATACTTTCGCGTTTTTCACATACTTGTTGAACAGATCCTGGGTTTTTTCTGGTTTGGATCACGAAGTAGTGTGGTACCACACTGAAACAGTCCATTAAACCTGGTTTCGCTGAATATTTTAGAGGATAACGCATGTTAGGTCTAGGTTAGGTCTGGGATTTGCTCTCATCAGGCTCATTCTTTCGCATATTTCTCATACTTGATGGCTAGATCCTGGGATTTTTCTGGATTGCATCACGTAGTAATGTAGTACCACACTGAAACAGTCAATGAAACCTGGTTTCCATCAATATTATAGAGGACAACGCAAGTTAGGTCTAGGTAAGGCCTGGGATTTTCACTCATCAGTCTCATACTTTCGCATTCTTCACATACTTGTTGAACTGATCCTGGGTTTTTACTGGTTTGGATCACGTAGTAATGTGGGATCACACTGAAACAGTCAATTAAACCTGGTTTCGATCAATATTTTAGAGAATAATTCATGTTAGGTCTAGGTTAGGTCTGGGATTTGCTCTCATCAGGCTCATTCTTTCGCATATTTCTCATACTTGATGGCTAGATCCTGGGCTTTTTCTGGATTCCATCACGTAGTAATGAAGTACAACACTGAAACAGTCAATTAATCCTGGTTTCCATCAATATTTTAGAGGACAACGCATGTTAGGTCTAGGTTAGGTCTGGGATTTTCTCTCATCAGACTCATACTTTCGCAGTTTTAACATACATGTTGACCTGATCGAGGGTTTTTCTGCTTTGGATCACGTAGTAAAGTGGTATCACACTGGAGCTGTCCATTAAACCTGGTTTGGATCAATATTTTAGAGGATAACGCATGTTAGGTTTGGGTTAGGTCTAGGTTTGCCCTCGTCAGGCTCATACTTTCGCATATTTCTCATACTTCATGGCTAGATCCTGGGCTGTTTCAGGATTGTATCACGTAGTACCGTGGTACCACGCTGAAACAGTCAATTAAACCTGGTTTCGATCAATATTTTAGAGGATAACGCAAGTTAGGTCTGGGACAGGCCTGGGATTCGCCCTCATCAGGCTCATACTTTCGCGTTTTTCACATACTTGTTGAACTGATCCTGGGTTTTTTCTGGTTTCGGTTCACGTAGTAAGGTGGTACCACACTGAAACAGTCGATTAAACCTGGTTTCGATCAATATTTTAGAGGATAACGCAAGTTAAGTCTGGGATAGGTCTGGTATTTGACCTCACCAGACTCATACTTTCGCGTTTTTCACATACTTGTTGAACAGATCCTCGGTTTTTTCTGGTTTGGATCACGTAGTAGTGTGGTACCACAATGAAACAGTCCATTAAACCTGGTTTCGATTAATATTTTAGAGAATAATTCATGTTAGGTCTAGGTTAGGTCTGGGATTTGCTCTCATCAGGCTCATTCTTTCGCATATTTCTCATACTTGATGGCTAGATCCTGGGCTTTTTCTGGATTGCATCACGTAGTAATGAAGTACAACACTGAAACAGTCAATTAAACCTGGTTTCCATCAATATCTTAGAGGACAACGCAAGTTAGGTCTGGGATAGGTCTGGGACTTGCCCTCATCAGGCTCATACTTTCGCGTTTTTCACATACTTGTTGAACAGATCCTGGGTTTTTTCTGGTTTGGATCACGTAGTAGTGTCGTACCACACTGAAACATTCCATTAAACCTGGTTTGGATCAATATTTTAGAGGATAACGCATGTTAGGTCTAGGTTAGGTCTGGGATTTTCACGCATCAGACTCATACTTTCGCATTCTTCACATACTTGTTGAACGGATCCTGAGTTTTTTCTGGTTTGGATCACGTAGTAATGTGGGTCCACACTGAAACAATCAATTAAACCTGGTCTTGATAAATATTATAGAGGATAACGCATGTTAGTTCTGGGATAGGTCTGGGATTTGCACTCATCAGACTCATACTTTCGCACACCTCACATACTCGTTGAACAGATCCAGGGTTTTTTCTGGTTTGGAACACGTAGTAATGTGGTACCACAATGAAACAGTCGATTAAACCAGGTTTCGCTCAATATTTTAGAGGATAACGCATATTAGGTCTAGGTTAGGTCTGGGATTCGCTCTCATCAGGCTGATTCTTTCGCATATTTCTCATACTTGATGGCTAGATCCTGGGCTGTTCCTGGATTGTATCACGTAGTAATGTGGTACCACGCTGAAACAGTCAATCAAACCTGGTTTCCATCAATATTTTAGAGGATAACGCAAGTTAGGTCTGGGATAGGTCTAGGATTTGCCCTCATCAGGCTCTTACTTTCGCATATTTCTCATACTTCATGGCTAGATCCTGGGCTAGTTCTGGAGTGGATCACGTAGTAAAGTGGTACCACACTGAAACATTCAATGATACCTGGTCTGGATAAATATTTTAGTGGATAACGCATCTTAGGTCTGGGTTAGGTCTAAGATTGCCCTCATCAGACTCACAGTTTCGCGTTTTTCACATACTTGTTGAACAGATCCTGGGTTTTTTCTGGTTTGGATCACGAAGTAGTGTGGTACCACACTGAAACAGTCCATTAAACCTGGTTTCGCTGAATATTTTAGAGGATAACGCATGTTAGGTCTAGGTTAGGTCTGGGATTTGCTCTCATCAGGCTCATTCTTTCGCATATTTCTCATACTTGATGGCTAGATCCTGGGATTTTTCTGGATTGCATCACGTAGTAATGTAGTACCACACTGAAACAGTCAATGAAACCTGGTTTCCATCAATATTATAGAGGACAACGCAAGTTAGGTCTAGGTAAGGCCTGGGATTTTCACTCATCAGTCTCATACTTTCGCATTCTTCACATACTTGTTGAACTGATCCTGGGTTTTTACTGGTTTGGATCACGTAGTAATGTGGTACCACACTGAAACAGTCGATTAAACCTGGTTCCGATCAATATTTTAGAGGATAACGCATGTTAGGTCTAGGTTAGCCCTGGGATTTTCACTCATCAGACTCATACTTTCGCATCCTTCACATACCTGTTGAACGGATCCTGGGTTTTTTCTGGTTTGGATCACGTAGTAATGTGGTACCAAACTGAAACGGTCAATTAAACCTGGTTTCGATCAATATTTTAGAGGATAACGCAAGTTAGGTCTGGGATAGGTCTGGGATTTGCTCTCATCAGGCTCATTCTTTCGCATATTTCTCATACTTGATGGCTAGATCCTGGGCTTTTTCTGGATTGCGTCACGTAGTAATGAAGTACAACACTGAAACAGTCAATTAAACCTGGTTTCCATCAATATCTTAGAGGACAACGCAAGTTAGGTCTGGGATATGTCTGGGATTTGCCCTCATCAGGCTCATACTTTCGCGTTTTTCACATACTTGTTAAACAGATCCTGGGTTTTTTCTGGTTTGGATCACGTAGTAGTGTGGTACCACACTGAAACAGTCCATTAAACCTGGTTTGGATCAATATTTTAGGGGATAACGCATGTTAGGTCTAGGTTAGGTCTGGGATTTTCACTCATCAGACTCATACTTTCGCATTCTTCACATACTTGTTGAACGGATCCTGGGTTTTTTCTGGTTTGGATCACGTAGTAATGTGGTACCACACTGAAACAGTCGATTAAACCTGGTTTCGATCAAAATTTTAGAGGATAACGCAAGTTAGGTCTGGGATAGGTCTGGGATTTTCACTCATCAGACTCATACTTTCGCATTCTTCACATACTTGTTGAACGGATCATGGGTTTTTTCTGGTTTGGATCACGTAGTAATGTGGGATCACACTGAAACAGTCAATTAAACCTGGTTTCGATCAATATTTTAGAGAATAATTCATGTTAGGTCTAGGTTAGGTCTGGGATTTGCTCTCATCAGGCTCATTCTTTCGCATATTTCTCATACTTTATGGCTAGATCCTGGGCTTTTTCTGGATTCCATCACGTAGTAATGAAGTACAACACTGAAACAGTCAATTAATCCTGCTTTCCATCAATATTTTAGAGGACAACGCATGTTAGGTCTAGGTTAGGTCTGGGATTTTCTCTCATCAGACTCATACTTTCGCAGTTTTAACATACATGTTGACCTGATCGAGGGTTTTTCTGCTTTGGATCACGTAGTAAAGTGGTATCACACTGGTGCTGTCCATTAAACCTGGTTTGGATCAATATTTTAGAGGATAACGCATGTTAGGTTTGGGTTAGGTCTAGGTTTGCTCTCATCAGGCTCATTCTTTCGCATATTTCTCATACTTGATGGCTAGATCCTGGGCTTTTTCAGGATTGCATCACGTAGTAATGAAGTACAACACTGAAACAGTCAATTAAACCTGGTTTCCATCAATATCTTAGAGGACAACGCAAGTTAGGTCTGGGATAGGTCTGGGACTTGCCCTGATCAGGCTCATACTTTCGCGTTTTTCACATACTTGTTGAACAGATGCTGGGTTTTTTCTGGTTTGGATCACGTAGTAGTGTCGTACCACACTGAAACATTCCATTAAACCTGGTTTAGATCAATGTTTTAGAGGATAACGCATGTTAGGTCTAGGTTAGGTCTGGAATTTTCACTCATCAGACACATACTTTCGCATTCTTCACATACTTGTTGAACGGATCCTGAGTTTTTTCTGGTTTGGATCACGTAGTAATGTGGGTCCACACTGAAACAATCAATTAAACCTGGTCTTCATAAATATTATAGAGGATAACGCATGTTAGGAAAAGGATAGGTCTGGGATTTGCACTCATCAGACTCATCCTTTCGCACACCTCACATACTCGTTGAACAGATCCTGGGTTTTTTCTGGTTTGGAACACGTAGTAATGTGGTACCACAATGAAACAGTCGATTGAACCAGGTTTCGCTCAATATTTTAGAGGATAACGCATGTTAGGTCTAGGTTAGGTCTGGGATTCGCTCTCATCAGGCTGATTCTTTCGCATATTTCTCATACTTGATGGCCAGATCCTGGGCTCTTTCTGGATTGCATCACGTTGTAATGTAGTACCACAGTGAAACAGTCAATGAAACCTGGTTTCGATCAATATTTTAGAGAATAATTCATGTTAGGTCTAGGTTAGGTCTGGGATTTGCTCTCATCAGGCTCATTCTTTCGCATATTTCTCATACATGTTGAACAGATCCTGGGTTTTTTCTGGTTTGGATCACGTAGTAATGTGGGACCACACTGAAACAATCAATTAAACCTGGTCTTGATAAATATTTTAGAGGATAACGCATGTTAGGTCTGGGTTAGGTCTAGGATTTGCCCTCATCAGGCTCATACTTTCGCATATTTCTCATACTTCATGGCTAGATCCTGGGCTGTTTCTGGATTGTATCACGTAGTAATGTGGTACCACGCTGAAACAGTCAATCAAACCTGGTTTCCATCAATATTTTAGAGGATAACGCAAGTTAGGTCTGGGATAGGTCTAGGATTTGCCCTCATCAGGCTCTTACTTTCGCATATTTCTCATACTTCATGGCTAGATCCTGGGCTAGTTCTGGAGTGGATCACGTAGTAAAGTGGTACCACACTGAAACATTCAATGATACCTGGTCTGGATAAATATTTTAGTGGATAACGCATCTTAGGTCTGGGTTAGGTCTAAGATTTGCCCTCATCAGGCTCACAGTTTCGCGTTTTTCACATACTTGATGGCTAGATCCTGGCCTTTTTCTGGATTGCATCACGTAGTAATGTAGTACCACACTGAAACAGTCAATGAAACCTGGTTTCCATCAATATTATAGAGGACAACGCAAGTTAGGTCTAGGTAAGGCCTGGGATTTTCACTCATCAGTCTCATACTTTCGCATATTTCTCATATTTCATGGCTAGATCCTGGGCTGTTTCTGGATTGTATCACGTAGTAATGTGGTACCACGCTGAAACAGTCAATCAAACCTGGTTTCCATCAATATTTTAGAGGATAACGCAAGTTAGGTCTAGGTTAGGTCTGGGATTTGCTCTCATCAGGCTCATTCTTTCGCATATTTCTCATACTTGATGGCTAGATCCTGGGCTTTTTCTGGATTGCATCACGTAGTAATGTAGTACCACACTGAAACAGTCAATGAAACCTGATTTCCATCAATATTATAGAGGAGAACGCAAGTTAGGTCTAGGTAAGTCCTGGGATTTTCACTCATCAGTCTCATACTTTCGCATTCATCACATACTTGTTGAACTGATCCTGGGTTTTTACTGGTTTGGATCACGTAGTAATGTGGTACCACACTGAAACGGTCAATTAAACCTGGTTTCGATCAATATTTTAGAGGATAACGCAAGTTAGGTCTGGGATAGGTCTGGGATTTCCCCTCATCAGGCTCATACTTTCGCGTTTTTCAGATACTTGTTGAACAGATCATGGGTTTTTTCTGGTTTGGGTCACGTAGTAGTGTGACACCACACTGAAACAGTCGATTACACCTGGTTTCGATCAATATTTTAGAGGATAACGCATGTTAGGTCTAGGATAGCCCTGGGATTTTCACTCATCAGACTCATACTTTCGCATTCTTCACATACTTGTTGAACTGATCCTGGGTTTTTTTCTGGTTTGGATCACGTAGTAATGTGGTACCACACTGAAACAGTCGATTAAACCTGGTTCCGATCAATATTTTAGAGGATAACGCATGTTAGGTCTAGGTTAGCCCTGGGATTTTCACTCATCAGTCTCATACTTTCGCATTCTTCACATACTTGTTGAACTGATCCTGGGTTTTTACTGGTTTGGATCACGTAGTAATGTGGTACCACACTGAAACAGTCGATTAAACCTAGTCTCGATCAATATTTTAGTGAATAATTCATGTTAGGTCTAGGTTAGGTCTGGGATTTGCTCTCATTAGGCTCATTCTTTCGCATATTTCTCATACTTGATGGCTAGATCCTGGGCTTTTTCTGGATTGCATCACGTAGTAATGTAGTACCACACTGAAACAGTCAATGAAACCTGGTTTCCATCAATATTTTAGAGGACAACGCAAGCTAGGTCTAGGTAAGGCCTGTGATTTTCACTGATCAGACTCATACTTTCGCATGCTTCACATACTTGTTCAACGGATCCTGGGTTTTTTCTGGTTTGGATCACGGAGTAATGTGGTGCCACACTGAAACAGTCGACTAAACCTGGTCTCGATCAATATTTTAGAGAATAATTCATGGTAGGTCTAGGTTAGGTCTGGGATTTGCTCTCATCAGGCTCATTCTTTCGCATATTTCTCGTACTTCATGGCTAGATCCTGGGCTATTTCTGGATTGGATCACGTAGTAAAGTGGTACCACACTGAAACATTCAATGAAACCTGGTCTGGATAAATATTTTAGAGAATAACGCATCTTAGGTCTGGGTTAGGTCTAAGATTTGCCCTCATCAGGCTCACAGTTTCGCGTTTTTCACATACTTGTTGAACTGATCCTCGGTTTTTTCTGGTTTGGATCACGTAGTAATGTGGTACCACACTGAAACAGTCGATTAAACCTGGTCTCGATCAATATTTTAGAGAATAATTCATGTTAGGTCTAGGTTAGGTCTGGGATTTGCTCTCATCAGGCTCATTCTTTCGCATATTTCTCAGACTTAATGGCTAGATCCTGGGTTATTTTCTGGTTTGGATCACATAGTAATGTGGTACCACACTGAAACAGTCGATTAAACCAGGTTTCGATCAATATTTTTGAGGATAACGCATGCTAGGTCTAGGTTAGGTCTGGGATTTTCACTCATCAGACTCATACTTTCGCATTCTTCACATACTTGTTGAACGGATCATGGGTTTTTTCTGGTTTGGATCACGTAGTAATGTGGGATCACACTGAAACAGTCAATTAAACCTGGTTTCGATCAATATTTTAGAGAATAATTCATGTTAGGTCTAGGTTAGGTCTGGGATTTGCTCTCATCAGGCTCATTCTTTCGCATATTTCTCATACTTGATGGCTAGATCCTGGGCTTTTTCTGGATTCCATCACGTAGTAATGAAGTACAACACTGAAACAGTCAATTAAACCTGGTTTCCATCAATATCTTAGAGGACAACGCAAGTTAGGTCTGGGATATGTCTGGGATTTGCCCTCATCAGGCTCATACTTTCGCGTTTTTCACATACTTGTTAAACAGATCCTGGGTTTTTTCTGGTTTGGATCACGTAGTAGTGTGGTACCACACTGAAACAGTCCATTAAACCTGGTTTGGATCAATATTTTAGGGGATAACGCATGTTAGGTCTAGGTTAGGTCTGGGATTTTCACTCATCAGACTCATACTTTCGCATTCTTCACATACTTGTTGAACGGATCCTGGGTTTTTTCTGGTTTGGATCACGTAGTAATGTGGTACCACACTGAAACAGTCGATTAAACCTGGTTTCGATCAAAATTTTAGAGGATAACGCAAGTTAGGTCTGGGATAGGTCTGGGATTTTCACTCATCAGACTCATACTTTCGCATTCTTCACATACTTGTTGAACGGATCATGGGTTTTTTCTGGTTTGGATCACGTAGTAATGTGGGATCACACTGAAACAGTCAATTAAACCTGGTTTCGATCAATATTTTAGAGAATAATTCATGTTAGGTCTAGGTTAGGTCTGGGATTTGCTCTCATCAGGCTCATTCTTTCGCATATTTCTCATACTTGATGGCTAGATCCTGGGCTTTTTCTGGATTCCATCACGTAGTAATGAAGTACAACACTGAAACAGTCAATTAATCCTGCTTTCCATCAATATTTTAGAGGACAACGCATGTTAGGTCTAGGTTAGGTCTGGGATTTTCTCTCATCAGACTCATACTTTCGCAGTTTTAACATACATGTTGACCTGATCGAGGGTTTTTCTGCTTTGGATCACGTAGTAAAGTGGTATCACACTGGAGCTGTCCATTAAACCTGGTTTGGATCAATATTTTAGAGGATAACGCATGTTAGGTTTGGGTTAGGTCTAGGTTTGCTCTCATCAGGCTCATTCTTTCGCATATTTCTCATACTTGATGGCTAGATCCTGGGCTTTTTCAGGATTGCATCACGTAGTAATGAAGTACAACACTGAAACAGTCAATTAAACCTGGTTTCCATCAATATCTTAGAGGACAACGCAAGTTAGGTCTGGGATAGGTCTGGGACTTGCCCTGATCAGGCTCATACTTTCGCGTTTTTCACATACTTGTTGAACAGATGCTGGGTTTTTTCTGGTTTGGATCACGTAGTAGTGTCGTACCACACTGAAACATTCCATTAAACCTGGTTTAGATCAATGTTTTAGAGGATAACGCATGTTAGGTCTAGGTTAGGTCTGGAATTTTCACTCATCAGACACATACTTTCGCATTCTTCACATACTTGTTGAACGGATCCTGAGTTTTTTCTGGTTTGGATCACGTAGTAATGTGGGTCCACACTGAAACAATCAATTAAACCTGGTCTTGATAAATATTATAGAGGATAACGCATGTTAGGAAAAGGATAGGTCTGGGATTTGCACTCATCAGACTCATCCTTTCGTACACCTCACATACTCGTTGAACAGATCCTGGGTTTTTTCTGGTTTGGAACACGTAGTAATGTGGTACCACAATGAAACAGTCGATTGAACCAGGTTTCGCTCAATATTTTAGAGGATAACGCATGTTAGGTCTAGGTTAGGTCTGGGATTCGCTCTCATCAGGCTGATTCTTTCGCATATTTCTCATACTTGATGGCCAGATCCTGGGCTCTTTCTGGATTGCATCACGTTGTAATGTAGTACCACAGTGAAACAGTCAATGAAACCTGGTTTCGATCAATATTTTAGAGAATAATTCATGTTAGGTCTAGGTTAGGTCTGGGATTTGCTCTCATCAGGCTCATTCTTTCGCATATTTCTCATACATGTTGAACAGATCCTGGGTTTTTTCTGGTTTGGATCACGTAGTAATGTGGGACCACACTGAAACAATCAATTAAACCTGGTCTTGATAAATATTTTAGAGGATAACGCATGTTAGGTCTGGGTTAGGTCTAGGATTTGCCCTCATCAGGCTCATACTTTCGCATATTTCTCATACTTCATGGCTAGATCCTGGGCTGTTTCTGGATTGTATCACGTAGTAATGTGGTACCACGCTGAAACAGTCAATCAAACCTGGTTTCCATCAATATTTTAGAGGATAACGCAAGTTAGGTCTGGGATAGGTCTAGGATTTGCCCTCATCAGGCTCTTACTTTCGCATATTTCTCATACTTCATGGCTAGATCCTGGGCTAGTTCTGGAGTGGATCACGTAGTAAAGTGGTACCACACTGAAACATTCAATGATACCTGGTCTGGATAAATATTTTAGTGGATAACGCATCTTAGGTCTGGGTTAGGTCTAAGATTTGCCCTCATCAGGCTCACAGTTTCGCGTTTTTCACATACTTGATGGCTAGATCCTGGCCTTTTTCTGGATTGCATCACGTAGTAATGTAGTACCACACTGAAACAGTCAATGAAACCTGGTTTCCATCAATATTATAGAGGACAACGCAAGTTAGGTCTAGGTAAGGCCTGGGATTTTCACTCATCAGTCTCATACTTTCGCATATTTCTCATACTTCATGGCTAGATCCTGGGCTGTTTCTGGATTGTATCACGTAGTAATGTGGTACCACGCTGAAACAGTCAATCAAACCTGGTTTCCATCAATATTTTAGAGGATAACGCAAGTTAGGTCTAGGTTAGGTCTGGGATTTGCTCTCATCAGGCTCATTCTTTCGCATATTTCTCATACTTGATGGCTAGATCCTGGGCTTTTTCTGGATTGCATCACGTAGTAATGTAGTACCACACTGAAACAGTCAATGAAACCTGATTTCCATCAATATTATAGAGGACAACGCAAGTTAGGTCTAGGTAAGTCCTGGGATTTTCACTCATCAGTCTCATACTTTCGCATTCTTCACATACTTGTTGAACTGATCCTGGGTTTTTACTGGTTTGGATCACGTAGTAATGTGGTACCACACTGAAACGGTCAATTAAACCTGGTTTCGATCAATATTTTAGAGGATAACGCAAGTTAGGTCTGGGATAGGTCTGGGATTTGCCCTCATCAGGCTCATACTTTCGCGTTTTTCACATACTTGTTGAACAGATCATGGGTTTTTTCTGGTTTGGGTCACGTAGTAGTGTGACACCACACTGAAACAGTCGATTACACCTGGTTTCGATCAATATTTTAGAGGATAACGCATGTTAGGTCTAGGATAGCCCTGGGATTTTCACTCATCAGACTCATACTTTCGCATTCTTCACATACTTGTTGAACTGATCCTGGGTTTTTTTCTGGTTTGGATCACGTAGTAATGTGGTACCACACTGAAACAGTCGATTAAACCTGGTTCCGATCAATATTTTAGAGGATAACGCATGTTAGGTCTAGGTTCGCCCTGGGATTTTCACTCATCAGTCTCATACTTTCGCATTCTTCACATACTTGTTGAACTGATCCTGGGTTTTTACTGGTTTGGATCACGTAGTAATGTGGTACCACACTGAAACAGTCGATTAAACCTAGTCTCGATCAATATTTTAGTGAATAATTCATGTTAGGTCTAGGTTAGGTCTGGGATTTGCTCTCATTAGGCTCATTCTTTCGCATATTTCTCATACTTGATGGCTAGATCCTGGGCTTTTTCTGGATTGCATCACGTAGTAATGTAGTACCACACTGAAACAGTCAATGAAACCTGGTTTCCATCAATATTTTAGAGGACAACGCAAGCTAGGTCTAGGTAAGGCCTGTGATTTTCACTGATCAGACTCATACTTTCGCATGCTTCACATACTTGTTCAACGGATCCTGGGTTTTTTCTGGTTTGGATCACGGAGTAATGTGGTGCCACACTGAAACAGACGACTAAACCTGGTCTCGATCAATATTTTAGAGAATAATTCATGGTAGGTCTAGGTTAGGTCTGGGATTTGCTCTCATCAGGCTCATTCTTTCGCATATTTCTCGTACTTCATGGCTAGATCCTGGGCTATTTCTCGATTGGATCACATAGTAAAGTGGTACCACACTGAAACATTCAATGATACCTGGTCTGGATAAATATTTTAGAGGATAACGCATCTTAGGTCTGGGATAGGTCTAAGATTTGCCCTCATCAGGCTCACAGTTTCGCGTTTTTCACATACTTGTTGAACAGATAATGGGTTTTTTCTGGTTTGGTTCACGTAGTAGTGTGATACCACACTCAAACAGTCGATTAAACCTGGCTTCGATCAATATTTTAGTGGATAACGCATGTTAGGTCTAGGTTAGCACTGGGATTTTCACTCATCAGACTCATACTTTCGCATTCTTCACAAACTTGTTAAACCGATCCTGGGTTTTTTCTGGTTTGGATCACGTAGTAATGTGGTACCACACTGAAACAGTAGATTAAACCTGGTTTCGATCAATATTTTAGAGGATAACGCATGTTAGGTCTAGGTTAGCCCTGGGATTTTCACTCATCAGACTCATACTTTCGCATTCTTCACATACCTGTAAACGGATCCTGGGTTTTTTCTGGTTTGGATCACGTAGTAATGTGGTACCACACTGAAACAGTCGATTAAACCTGGTTTCGATCAATATTTTAGAGGATAACGCAAGTTAAGTCTGGGATTGGTGTGGGATTTGACATCATCAGACTCATACTTTCGCACACTTCACATACTCGTTGAACAGATCCTGGGTTATTTTCTGGTTTGGATCACATAGTAATGTGGTACCACACTGAAGCATTCGATTAAACCAGATTTCGATCAATATTTTAGAGTATAACTCACGTTAGGTCTAGGTTAGGCCTGGGATTTTCACTGATCAGACTCATACTTTCGCATTCTTCACATACTTGTTGAACGGATCCTGGGTTTTTTCTGGTTCGGATCACGTAGTAATGTGGTACCACACTGAAACGGTCAATTAAACCTGGTTTCGATAAATATTTTAGAGGATAACGCGAGTTAGGTCTGGGATAGGTCTGGGATTTGCCCTCATCAGACTCATACTTTCGCTTTCTTCACATACTTGTTGAACAGATCCTGGGTTTTTTCTGGTTTGGATCACGTAGTAATGTGGGACCACACTGAAACAATCAATTAAACCTGGTCTTGATAAATATTTTAGAGGATAACGCATGTTAGGTCTGGCTTAGGACTAGGATTTGCCCTCATCAGGCTCATACTTTCGCATATTTCTCATACTTGATGGCTAGATCCTGGGCTGTTTCTGGATTGTATCACGTAGTAATGCGGTACCACACTGAAACAGTCGGTTAAACCAGGTTTCGATCAATATTTTAGTGGATAACGCATGTTAGGTCTAGGTTGGCACTGGGATTTTCACTCATCAGACTCATACTTTCGCATTCTTCACATACTTGTTGAACTGATCCTGGGTTTTTTCTGGTTTGGATCACGTAGTAATGCGGTACCACACTGAAACAGTCGATTAAACCTGGTTTCGATCAATATTTTAGAGGATAACGCATGTTAGGTCTAGGTTAGCCCTGGGATTTTCACTCATCAGACTCATACTTTCGCATTCTTCACATACTTGTTGAAGTGATCCTCGGTTTTTTCTGGTTTGGATCACGTAGTAATGTGGTGCCACACTGAAACAGTCGACTAAACCTGGTCTCGATCAATATCTTAGAGAATAATTCATGTTAGGTCTAGGTTAGGTCTGGGATTTGCTCTCATCAGGCTCATTCTTTCGCATATTTCTCATACTTCATGGCTAGATCCTGGGCTATTTCTGGATTGGATCACGTAGTAAAGAGGTACCACACTGAAACATTCAATGAAACCTGGTCTGGATAAATATTTTAGAGGATAACGCATCTTAGGTCTGGGTTAGGTCTAAGATTTGCCCTCATCAGGCTCACAGTTTCGCGTTTTTCACATACTTGATGGCTAGATCCTGGCCTTTTTCTGGATTGCATCACGTAGTAATGTAGTACCACACTGAAACAGTCAATGAAACCTGGTTTCCATCAATATTATAGAGGACAACGCAAGTTAGGTCTAGGTAAGGCCTGGGATTTTCACTCATCAGTCTCATACTTTCGCATATTTCTCATACTTCATGGCTAGATCCTGGGCTGTTTCTGGATTGTATCACGTAGTAATGTGGTACCACGCTGAAACAGTCAATCAAACCTGGTTTCCATCAATATTTTAGAGGATAACGCAAGTTAGGTCTAGGTTAGGTCTGGGATTTGCTCTCATCAGGCTCATTCTTTCGCATATTTCTCATACTTGATGGCTAGATCCTGGGCTTTTTCTGGATTGCATCACGTAGTAATGTAGTACCACACTGAAACAGTCAATGAAACCTGATTTCCATCAATATTATAGAGGACAACGCAAGTTAGGTCTAGGTAAGTCCTGGGATTTTCACTCATCAGTCTCATACTTTCGCATTCTTCACATACTTGTTGAACTGATCCTGGGTTTTTACTGGTTTGGATCACGTAGTAATGTGGTACCACACTGAAACGGTCAATTAAACCTGGTTTCGATCAATATTTTAGAGGATAACGCAAGTTAGGTCTGGGATAGGTCTGGGATTTGCCCTCATCAGGCTCATACTTTCGCGTTTTTCACATACTTGTTGAACAGATCATGGGTTTTTTCTGGTTTGGGTCACGTAGTAGTGTGACACCACACTGAAACAGTCGATTACACCTGGTTTCGATCAATATTTTAGAGGATAACGCATGTTAGGTCTAGGATAGCCCTGGGATTTTCACTCATCAGACTCATACTTTCGCATTCTTCACATACTTGTTGAACTGATCCTGGGTTTTTTTCTGGTTTGGATCACGTAGTAATGTGGTACCACACTGAAACAGTCGATTAAACCTGGTTCCGATCAATATTTTAGAGGATAACGCATGTTAGGTCTAGGTTCGCCCTGGGATTTTCACTCATCAGTCTCATACTTTCGCATTCTTCACATACTTGTTGAACTGATCCTGGGTTTTTACTGGTTTGGATCACGTAGTAATGTGGTACCACACTGAAACAGTCGATTAAACCTAGTCTCGATCAATATTTTAGTGAATAATTCATGTTAGGTCTAGGTTAGGTCTGGGATTTGCTCTCATTAGGCTCATTCTTTCGCATATTTCTCATACTTGATGGCTAGATCCTGGGCTTTTTCTGGATTGCATCACGTAGTAATGTAGTACCACACTGAAACAGTCAATGAAACCTGGTTTCCATCAATATTTTAGAGGACAACGCAAGCTAGGTCTAGGTAAGGCCTGTGATTTTCACTGATCAGACTCATACTTTCGCATGCTTCACATACTTGTTCAACGGATCCTGGGTTTTTTCTGGTTTGGATCACGGAGTAATGTGGTGCCACACTGAAACAGACGACTAAACCTGGTCTCGATCAATATTTTAGAGAATAATTCATGGTAGGTCTAGGTTAGGTCTGGGATTTGCTCTCATCAGGCTCATTCTTTCGCATATTTCTCGTACTTCATGGCTAGATCCTGGGCTATTTCTCGATTGGATCACATAGTAAAGTGGTACCACACTGAAACATTCAATGATACCTGGTCTGGATAAATATTTTAGAGGATAACGCATCTTAGGTCTGGGATAGGTCTAAGATTTGCCCTCATCAGGCTCACAGTTTCGCGTTTTTCACATACTTGTTGAACAGATAATGGGTTTTTTCTGGTTTGGTTCACGTAGTAGTGTGATACCACACTCAAACAGTCGATTAAACCTGGCTTCGATCAATATTTTAGTGGATAACGCATGTTAGGTCTAGGTTAGCACTGGGATTTTCACTCATCAGACTCATACTTTCGCATTCTTCACAAACTTGTTAAACCGATCCTGGGTTTTTTCTGGTTTGGATCACGTAGTAATGTGGTACCACACTGAAACAGTAGATTAAACCTGGTTTCGATCAATATTTTAGAGGATAACGCATGTTAGGTCTAGGTTAGCCCTGGGATTTTCACTCATCAGACTCATACTTTCGCATTCTTCACATACCTGTAAACGGATCCTGGGTTTTTTCTGGTTTGGATCACGTAGTAATGTGGTACCACACTGAAACAGTCGATTAAACCTGGTTTCGATCAATATTTTAGAGGATAACGCAAGTTAAGTCTGGGATTGGTGTGGGATTTGACATCATCAGACTCATACTTTCGCACACTTCACATACTCGTTGAACAGATCCTGGGTTATTTTCTGGTTTGGATCACATAGTAATGTGGTACCACACTGAAGCATTCGATTAAACCAGATTTCGATCAATATTTTAGAGTATAACTCACGTTAGGTCTAGGTTAGGCCTGGGATTTTCACTGATCAGACTCATACTTTCGCATTCTTCACATACTTGTTGAACGGATCCTGGGTTTTTTCTGGTTCGGATCACGTAGTAATGTGGTACCACACTGAAACGGTCAATTAAACCTGGTTTCGATAAATATTTTAGAGGATAACGCGAGTTAGGTCTGGGATAGGTCTGGGATTTGCCCTCATCAGACTCATACTTTCGCTTTCTTCACATACTTGTTGAACAGATCCTGGGTTTTTTCTGGTTTGGATCACGTAGTAATGTGGGACCACACTGAAACAATCAATTAAACCTGGTCTTGATAAATATTTTAGAGGATAACGCATGTTAGGTCTGGCTTAGGACTAGGATTTGCCCTCATCAGGCTCATACTTTCGCATATTTCTCATACTTGATGGCTAGATCCTGGGCTGTTTCTGGATTGTATCACGTAGTAATGCGGTACCACACTGAAACAGTCGGTTAAACCAGGTTTCGATCAATATTTTAGTGGATAACGCATGTTAGGTCTAGGTTGGCACTGGGATTTTCACTCATCAGACTCATACTTTCGCATTCTTCACATACTTGTTGAACTGATCCTGGGTTTTTTCTGGTTTGGATCACGTAGTAATGCGGTACCACACTGAAACAGTCGATTAAACCTGGTTTCGATCAATATTTTAGAGGATAACGCATGTTAGGTCTAGGTTAGCCCTGGGATTTTCACTCATCAGACTCATACTTTCGCATTCTTCACATACTTGTTGAAGTGATCCTCGGTTTTTTCTGGTTTGGATCACGTAGTAATGTGGTGCCACACTGAAACAGTCGACTAAACCTGGTCTCGATCAATATTTTAGAGAATAATTCATGTTAGGTCTAGGTTAGGTCTGGGATTTGCTCTCATCAGGCTCATTCTTTCGCATATTTCTCATACTTCATGGCTAGATCCTGGGCTATTTCTGGATTGGATCACGTAGTAAAGAGGTACCACACTGAAACATTCAATGAAACCTGGTCTGGATAAATATTTTAGAGGATAACGCATCTTAGGTCTGGGTTAGGTCTAAGATTTGCCCTCATCAGGCTCACAGTTTCGCGTTTTTCACATACTTGTTGAACAGATAATGGGTTTTTTCTGGTTTGGTTCACGTAGTAGTGTGATACCACACTGAAACAGTCGATTAAACCTGGCTTCGATCAATATTTTAGTGGATAACGCATGTTAGGTCTAGGTTAGCACTGGGATTTTCACTCATCAGACTCATACTTTCGCATTCTTCACATACTTGTTGAACTGATCCTGGGTTTTTTCTGGTTTGGATCACGTAGTAATGTGGTATCACACTGAAACAGTAGATTAAACCTGGTTTCGATCAATATTTTAGAGGATAACGCATGTTAGGTCTAGCTAAGCCCTGGGATTTTCACTCATCAGACTCATACTTTCGCATTGTTCACATACTTGTTGAACTGATCCTCGGTTTTTTCTGGTTTGGATCACGTAGTAATGTGGTACCACACTGAAACAGTCGATTAAACCTGGTCTCGATCAATATTTTAGAGAATAATTCATGTTAGGTCTAGGTTAGGTCTGGGATTTGCTCTCATCAGGCTCATTCTTTCGCATATTTCTCTGACTTGATGGCTAGATCCTGGGTTATTTTCTGGTTTGGATCACGTAGTAATGTGGTACCACACTGAAACAGTCGATTAAACCTGGTCTCGATCAATATTTTAGAGAATAATTCATGTTAGGTCTAGGTTAGGTCTGGGATTTGCTCTCATCAGGCTCATTCTTTCGCATATTTCTCTGACTTGATGGCTAGATCCTGGGTTATTTTCTGGTTTGGATCACATAGTAATGTGGTACCACACTGAAACAGTCAATTAAACCAGGTTTCGATCAATATTTTAGAGTATAACTCATGTTAGGTCTAGGTTAGGCCTGGGATTTTCACTGATCAGACTCATACTTTCGCATTCTTCACATACTTGTAAACGGATCCTGGGTTTTTTCTGGTTTGGATCACGTAGTAATGTGGTACCACACTGAAACGGTCAATTAAACCTGGTTTCGATAAATATTTTAGAGGATAACGCAAGTTAGGTCTGGGATAGGTCTGGGATTTGACCTCATCAGACTCATACTTTCGCACACTTCAGATACTCGTTGAACAGATCCTGGGTTATTTTCTGGTTTGGATCACATAGTAATGCGGTACCACACTGAAACAGTCGATTAAACCAGGTTTCGATGAATATTTTAGAGTATAACTCATGTTAGGTCTAGGTTAGGCCTGGGATTTTCACTCATCAGACTCATACTTTCGCATTCTTCACACACTTGTTGAACAGATCCTGGGTTTTTTCTGGTTTGGATCACGTAGTAATGTGGGACCACACTGAAACAGTCAATTAAACCTGGTTTCGATCAATATTTTAGAGAATAATTCATGTTAGGTCTAGGTTAGGTCTGGGATTTGCTCTCATCAGGCTCATTCTTTCGCATATTTCTCATACTTGACGGCTAGATCCTGGGCTTTTTCTGGATTGCATCACGTAGTAGTGAAGTACAACACTGAAACAGTCAATTAAACCTGGTTTCCATCAATATCTTAGAGGACAACGCAAGTTAGGTCTGGGATATGTCTGGGATTTGCCCTCATCAGACTCATACTTTCGCACACTTCACATACTCCTTGAACAGATCCTGGGTTATTTTCTGGTTTGGATCACGTAGTAATGTGGTACCACACTGAAACAGTCGATTAAACCTGGTTTCGATCAATATTTTTGAGAATAATTCATGTTAGGTCTAGGTTAGGTCTGGGATTTGCTCTCATCAGGCCCTTTCTTTCGCATATTTCTCATACATGTTGAACAGATCCTGGGCTGTTTCTGGATTGTATCACGTAGTAATGTGGTACCACGCTGAAACAGGCAATTAAACCTGGTTTCGATCAATATTTTAGAGGATAACGCAAGTTAGGTCTGGGATAGGTCTAGGATTTGCCCTCATCAGGCTCACAGTTTCGCATATTTCTCATACTTCATGGCTAGATCCTGGGCTATCTCTGGATTGGATCACGTAGTAATGTGGGACCACACTGAAACAGTCAATTAAACCTGGTTTCACTCAATATTTTAGAGAATAATTCATGTTAGGTCTACGTTTGGTCTGGGATTTGCTCTCATCAGGCTCATTCTTTCGCATATTTCTCATACTTGATGGCTAGATCCTGGGCTTTTTCTGGATTGCATCACGTAGTAATGAAGTACAAGACTGAAACAGTCAATTAAACCTGGTTTCCATCAATATCTTAGAGGACAACGCAAGTTAGGTCTGGGATATGTCTGGGATTTGCCCTCATCAGGCTCATACTTTCGCGTTTTTCACATACTTGTTAAACAGATCCTGGGTTTTTTCTGGTTTGGATCACGTAGTAGTGTGGTACCACACTGAAACAGTCCATTAAACCTGGTTTGGATCAATATTTTAGGGGATAACGCATGTTAGGTCTAGGTTAGGTCTGGGATTTTCACTCATCAGACTCATACTTTCGCATTCTTCACATACTTGTTGAACGGATCCTGGGTTTTTTCTGGTTTGGATCACGTAGTAATGTGGTACCACACTGAAACAGTCGATTAAACCTGGTTTCGATCAAAATTTTAGAGGATAACGCAAGTTAGGTCTGGGATAGGTCTGGGATTTGACCTCATCAGACTCATACTTTCGCACACTTCACATACTCCTTGAACAGATCCTGGGTTATTTTCTGGTTTGGATCACATAGTAATGTGGTACCACACTGAAACAGTCGATTAAACCAGGTTTCGATCAATATTTTAGAGGATCACGCGTGTTAGGTCTAGGTTAGGCCTGGGATTTTCACTCGTCAGGCTCATACTTTTGCACACTTCACATACTCCTTGAACAGATCCTGGGTTATTTTCTGGTTTGGATCACGTAGTAATGTGGTACCACACTGAAACAGTCGATTAAACCTGGGTTCGACCAATACTTTAGAGAATAATTCACGTTAGGTCTAGGTTAGGTCTGGGATTTGCTCTCATCAGGCCCTTTCTTTCGCATATTTCTCATACATGTTGAACAGATCCTGGGCTGTTTCTGGATTGTATCACGTAGTAATGTGGTACCACGCTCAAAAAGGCAATTAAACCTGGTTTCGATCAATATTTTAGAGGATAACGCAAGTTAGGTCTGGGATAGGTCTAGGATTTGCCCTCATCAGGCTCCTACTTTCGCATATTTCTCATACTTCGTGGCTAGATCCTGGGCTATCTCTGGATTGGATCACGTAGTAAAGTGGTACCACACTGAAACATTCAATGAAACCTGGTCTGGATAAATATTTTAGAGGATAACGCATCTTAGGTCTGGGTTAGGTCTAAGATTTGCCCTCATCAGGCTCAGAGTTTCGCGTTTTTCACATTCTTGTTGAACAGATCCTGGGTTTTGTCTGGTTCGGATCACGAAGTAGTGTGGTACCACACTGAAACAATCCATTAAACCTGGTTTCGCTCAATATTTTAGAGGATAACGCATGTTAGGCCTAGGTTAGGTCTTGGATTTGCTCTCATCAGGCTCATTCTTTCGCATATTTCTCATACTTGATGGCTAGATCCTGGGCTTTTTCTGGTTTGGATCACCTAGTAATGTGGTACCACACTGAAACAGTCGATTAAACCTGGTTTCGATCAATATTTCAGAGGATAACGCATGTTAGGTCTAGGTTAGCCCTGGGATTTTCATTCATCAGACTCATACTTTCGCATTCTTCACATACTTGTTGAACGGATCCTGGGTTTTTTCTGGTTTGGATCACGTAGTAATGTGGGACCACACTGCAACAGTCAATTAAACCTGGTTTCGATCAATATTTTAGAGAATAATTCATGGTAGGTCTAGGTTAGGTCTGGGATTTGCTCTCATCAGGCTCATTCTTTCGCATATTTCTCATACTTGATGGCTAGATCCTGGGCTTTTTCTGGATTGCATCACGTAGTAATGTAGTACCACACTGAAGCAGTCAATGAAACCTGGTTTCCATCACTATTTTAGAGGACAACGCAAGGTAGGTCTAGGTAAGGCCTGAGATTTTCACTGATCAGACTCATACTTTCGCATTCTTCACATACTTGTTGAACGGATCCTGGGTTTTTTCTGGTTTGGATCACGTAGTAATGTGGTACCACACTGAAACAGTCGATTAAACCTGGTTTCGATCAATATTTTAGAGAATAATTCATGTTAGGTCTAGGTTAGGTCTGGGATTTGCTCTCATTAGGCTCATTATTTCGCATGTTTCTCATACTTCATGGCTAGATCCTGGGCTATTTCTGGATTGGATCACGTAGTAAAGTGGTACCACACTGAAACATTCAATGAAACCTGGTCTGGATAAATATTTTAGAGGATAACGCATCTTAGGTCTGGGTTAGGTCTAAGATTTGCCCTCATCAGGCCCACAGTTTCGCGGTTTTCACATTCTTGTTGAACAGATCCTGGGTTTTGTCTGGTTTGGATCACGTAGTAATGAGGTACCACACTGAAACGGTCAATTAATCCTAGTTTCGATCAATATTTTAGAGGATAACGCAAGTTAGGTCTGGGATAGGTCTGGGATTTGCCCTCATCAGGCTCATACTTTCGCGTTTTTCACATACTTGTTGAAAAGATCATGGGTTTTTTCTGGTTTGGGTCACGTAGTAGTGTGATACCACACTGAAAGAGTCGATTAAACCTGGTTTCGATCAATATTTTAGAGGATAACGCATGTTAGGTCTAGGTTAGCCCTGGGATATTCACTCATCAGGCTCATTCTTTCGCATATTTCTCATACTTGATGGCTAGATCCTGGGCTTTTTCTGGATTGCATCACGTAGTAATGTAGTACAACACTGAAACATTCAATGAAACCTGGTCTGGATAAATATTTTAGAGGATAACGCATCTTAGGTCTGGGTTAGGTCTAAGATTTGCCCTCATCAGGCCCACAGTTTCGCGTTTTTCACATTCTTGTTGAACAGATCCTGGGTTTTGTCTGGTTTGGATCACGTAGTAATGAGGTACCACACTGAAACGGTCCATTAAACCTAGTTTCGATCAATATTTTAGAGGATAACGCAAGTTAGGTCTGGGATAGGTCTGGGATTTGCCCTCATCAGGCTCATACTTTCGCGTTTTTCACATACTTGTTGAACAGATCATGGGTTTGTTCTGGTTTGGGTCACGTAGTAGTGTGATACCACACTGAAACAGTCGATTAAACCTGGTTTCGATCAATATTTTAGAGGATAACGCATCTTAGGTCTGGGTTAGGTCTAAGATTTGCCCTCATCAGGCCCACAGTTTCGCGTTTTTCACATTCTTGTTGAACAGATCCTGGGTTTTGTCTGCTTTGGATCACGTAGTAATGAGGTACCACACTGAAACGGTCAATTAAACCTAGTTTCGATCAATATTTTAGAGGATAACGCATGTTAGGTCTGGGATAGGTCTGGGATTTGACCTCATCAGACTCATACTTTCGCACACTTCACATACTCCTTGAACAGATCCTGGGTTATTTTCTGGTTTGGATCACATAGTAATGTGGTACCACACTGAAACAGTCGATTAAACCAGGTTTTGGATCAATATTTTTGAGGATAACGCATGTTAGGTCTCGGTTAGGCCTGGGATTTTCACTCATCAGACTCATACTTTCGCATTCTTCACATACTTGTTGAACGGATCCTGGGTTTTTTCTGGTTTAGATCACGAAGTAATGTGGGACCACACTGAAACAGACAATTAAACCTGGTTTCGCTCAATATTTTAGAGGATAACGCATGTTAGGTCTAGGTTAGGTCTGGGATTTGCTCTCATCAGGCTCATTCTTTCGCATATTTCTCATACTTGATGGCTAGATCCTGGGCTTTTTCTGGATTGCATCAGGTAGTAATGAAGTACAGCACTGAAACAGTCAATTAAACCTGGTTTCGAACAATATTTTAGAGAATAATTCATGTTAGGTCTAGGTTAGGTCTGGGATTTGCTCTCATCCGGCTCATTCTTTCGCATATTTCTCATACTTCATGGCTAGATCCTGGGCTGTTTCAGGATTGTATCACGTAGTAATGTGGTACCACACTGAAACATTCAGTTAAACCTGGTCTTGATAAATATTTTTGAGGATAACGCATGTTAGGTCTGGGTTAGGTCTAGGATTTGCCGTCATCAGGCTCATACTTTCGCATATTTCTTATACTTCATGGATAGATCCTGGGCTATTTTCTGGTTTGGATCACATAGTAATGTGGTACCACACTGAAACAGTCGATTAAACCAGGTTTCGATCAATATTGTTGAGGATAACGCATGTTAGGTCTAGGTGAGGCCTGGGATTTTCACTCATCAGACTCAATCTTTCGCATTCTTCACATACTTGTTGAACGGATCCTGGGTTTTTTGTGGTTTGGATCACGTAGTAATGTGGGACCACACTGAAACAATCAATTAAACCTGGTCTTGATAAATATTTTAGAGGATAACGCATGTTAGGTCTGGGTTAGGTCTAGGATTTGCTCTCGTCAGGCTCATACTTTCGCATATTTCTCATACCTCATGGCTAGATCCTGGGCTATTTCTGGATTGGATCACGTAGTAATGTGGTACCACACTGAAACAGTCAATTAAACCTGGTTTCGATCAATATTTTAGAGGATAACGCAAGTTAGGTCTGGGATCGGTCTGCGATTTGCCCTCATCAGGCTCATACTTTCGCGTTTTTCACATACTGGTTGGACAGATCCTGGGTTTTTTGCTGGTTTGGATCACGTAGTAGTGTGGTACCACACTGAAACTGTCCATTAAACCTGGTTTCGATCAATATTTTTCAGGATAACGCATGTTAGGTCTAGGTTAGGCCGAGCATTTTCACTCATCAGACTCATACTTTCGCATTATTCACATACTTGTTGAACGGATCCTGGGGTTTTACTGGTTTGGATCACGTAGTAATGTGGTACCACACTGAAACAGTCAATTAAACCTGGTTTCGATCAATATTTTAGGGAATAATCCATGTTAGGTCTAGGTTAGGTCTGGGATTTGCTCTCATCAGGCTCATTCTTTCGCATATTTCTCATACTTGATGGCTAGATACTGGGGTTTCTGGATTGCATCACGTAGTAATGAAGTACAACACTGAAACAGTCAATTAAACCAAGTTTCCATCAATATTTTAGAGGACAACCCATGTTAGGTCTAGGTTAGGCCTGGGATTTGCCCTCATCAGGGTCATACTTTCGCAGTTTTAACATACATGTTGACCTGATCGAGGGTTTTTTCTCCTTTGGATCACGTAGTAAAGTGGTATCACACTGAAGCTGTCCATTAAACCTGGTTTGGATCAATAGTTTAGAGGATAACGCATGTTAGGTTTGGGTTAGGTCTAGGATTTGCCCTCGTCAGGCTCATACTTTCGCATATTTCTCATACTTCATGGCTAGATCCTGGGCTGTTTCAGCATTGTATCACGTAGTAACGTGGTACCACGCTGAAACAGTCAATTAAACCTGGTTTCGATCAATATTTTAGAGGATAACGCAAGTCAGGTCTGGGATAGGTCTGGGATTCGCCCTCATCAGGCTCATACTTTCGCGTTTTTCACATACTTGTTGAACTGATCCTGGGTTTTTTCTGGTTTGGTTCACGTAGTAATGTGGTACCACACTGAAACAGTCCATTAAACCTGGTTTCGCTCAATATTTTAGAAGATAACGCATGTTAGGTCTAGGTTAGGCCTGGGATTTGCCCTCATCAGGGTCATACTTTCGCAGTTTTAACATGCATGTTGACCTGATCGAGGGTTTTTTCTGCTTTGGAGCACGTAGTAATGAAGTACAACACTGAAACAGTCAATTAAACCTGGTTTCGATCAATATTTTAGAGGATAACGCAAGTTAGGTCTACGCTAGGCCTGGGATTTTCACTCATCAGACTCATACTTTCGCATTCTTCACATACTTGTTGAACGGATCTTGCGTTTTTTCTGGTTTGGATCACATAGTAATGTGGTACCACACTGAAACAGTCCATTAAACCTGGTTTGGATCAATATTTTAGGGGATAACGCATGTTAGGTCTACGCTAGGCCTGGGATTTTCACTCATCAGACTCATACTTTCGCATTCTTCACATACTTGTTGAACGGATCTTGGGTTTTTTCTGGTTTGGATCACATAGTAATGTGGTACCACACTGAAACAGTCCATTAAACCTGGTTTGGATCAATATTTTAGGGGATAACGCATGTTAGGTCTACGCTAGGCCTGGGATTTTCACTCATCAGACTCATACTTTCGCATTCTTCACATACTTGTTGAACGGATCTTGGGTTTTTTCTGGTTTGGATCACATAGTAATGTGGTACCACACTGAAACAGTCCATTAAACCTGGTTTGGATCAATATTCTAGTGGATAACGCATGTTAGGTCTACGCTAGGCCTGGGATTTTCACTCATCAGACTCATACTTTCGCATTCTTCACATACTTGTTGAACGGATCCTGGGCTGTTTCTGGATTGTATCACGTAGTAATGTGGTACCACGCTGAAACAGGCAATTAAACCTGGTTTCGATCAATATTTTAGAGGATAACGGAAGTTAGGTCTGGGATAGGTCTAGGATTTGCCCTCATCAGGCTCTTACTTTCGCATATTTCTCATACTTCATGGCTAGATCCTGGGCTATTTCTGGATTGGATCACGTAGTAAAGTGGTACCACACTGAAACATTCAATGAAACCTGGTCTGGATAAATATTTTAGAGGATAACGCATCTTAGGTCTGGGTTAGGTCTAAGATTTGCCCTCACCAGGCTCACATTTTCGCGTTTTTCACATTCTTGTTGAACAGATCCTGGGTTTTTTCTGGTTGGGGTCACGTAGTAATGAGGTACCACACTGAAACGGTCACTTAAACCTGGTTTCCATCACTATTTTAGAGGACAACGCAAGTTAGGTGTAGGTAAGGCCTGAGATTTTCACTGATCAGACTCATACTTTCGCATTCTTCACATACTTGTTGAACGGATCCTGGGTTTTTTCTGGTTTGGATCACGTAGTAATGAGGTACCACACTGAAACGGACAATTAAACCTGGTTTCGATCAATATTTTAGAGGATAACGCAAGTTAGGTCTGGGATAGGTCTGGGATTTGCCCTCATCAGGCTCATACTTTCGCGTTTTTCACATACATGTTGAACAGATCATGGGTTTTTTCTGGTTTGGGTCACGTAGTAATGTGGTACCACACTGAAACAGTCGATTAAACCTGGTTTCGCTCAATATTTTAGAGGATAACGCATGATAGGTCTGGCGTAGGCCTGGGATTTTCACTGATCAGACTCATACTTTCGCATTCTTCACATACTTGTTGAACTGATCCTGGGTTTTTTTCTGGTTTGGATCACGTAGTAATGTGGGACCACACTGAAACAGTCGATTAAACCTGGTTTCGATCAATATTTTAGAGAATAATTCATGTTAGGTCTAGGTTAGGTCTGGGATTTGCTCTCATCAGGCTCTTTCTTTCGCATATTTCTCATGCATGTTGAACAGATCCTGGGCTGTTTCTGGATTGTATCACGTAGTAATGTGGTACCACGCTGAAACAGGCAATTAAACCTGGTTTCGATCAATATTTTAGAGGATAACGCAAGTTAGGTCTGGGATAGGTCTAGGATTTGCCCTCATCAGGCTTTTACTTTCGCATATTTCTCATACTTCATGGCTAGATCCTGGGCTATTTCTGGATTGGATCACGTAGTAAAGTGGTACCACACTGAAACATTCAATGAAACCTGGTCTGGATAAATATTTTAGAGGATAACGCATCTTAGGTCTGGGTTAGGTCTAAGATTTGCCCTCATCAGGCTCACATTTTCGCGTTTTTCACATTCTTGTTGAACAGATCCTGGGTGTTGTCTGGTTTGGATCACGAAGTAGTGTGATACCACACTGAAACAGTCGATTAAACCTGGTTTCGATGAATATTTTAGAGGATAACGCATGTTAGGTCTAGGTTAGGCCTGGGATTTTCACTCATCAGGCTCATACTTTCGCATTCTTCACATACTTGTTGAACGGATCATGGGTTTTTTCTGGTTTGGATCACGACGTAACGTGGGACCACACTGAAACAGTCAATTAAACCTGGTTTCGATCAATATTTTAGAGAATAATTCATGTTAGGTCTGGGTTAGGTCTAGGATTTGCCCTCATCAGGCTCACAGTTTCGCGTTTTTCACATACTTGTTGAACAGATCCTGGGCTTTTTCTGGATTGCATCACGTAGTAATGAAGTACAACACTGAAACACTCAATTAAACCTGGTTTCCATCAATATTATTGAGGATAACGCATGTTAGGTCTAGGTTAGGCCTGGGATTTTCACTCATCAGACTCATACTTTCGCATTCTTCACATACTTGTTGAACCGATCTTGGGTTTTTTCTGGTGTGGATCACGTAGAAGTGTGGTACCACACTGAAACAGTCCATTAAACCTGGTTTGGATCAATATTTTAGAGGATGACGCATGTTAGGTCTAGGTTAGGTCTGGGATTTTCACTCATGAGACTCATACTTTCGCATACTTCACATACTTGTTGAACGGATCCTGGGCTATTTCTGGATTGGATCACGTAGTAATGTGGTACCACACTGAAACAGTCAATTAAACCTGGTTTTGATCAATATTTTAGAGAATAATTCATGTTAGGTCTAGGTTAGGTCTGGGATTTGCTCTCATCAGGCTCATTCTTTCGCATATTTCTCATACTTGACGGCTAGATCCTGGGCTTTTTCTGGATTGCATCACGTAGTAATGATGTACAACACTGAAACAGTCAATTAAACCTGGTTTCGATCAATATTTTA